>NW_028159925.1:125230-302730 GCF_964263955.1 Coregonus lavaretus | reverse complement strand
CTCTCTCTTTCTTCCTCTCTCCCACCATGTCCCTGGTTAATGCCAAGTGTGGCGTAGGGGCTGGAGAGAGAAAAAGTAAATGGGTTTGTTGATAATTTGGTCTCTCTCTCTCTCTCTCTCTCTCAATTTTTGTCAGTTTGGAATGTAGGCAGATAGCCAGGTGTCCATTTTGCTTCCCTCTCATTTCTCTCCCCCTCTCTCTTTTCCCTTCTCTCTCTCCCTCCCTCTCTTCCTCTCTACCGGTTTACCTGCCTGTGTAAAGGAGAGGCAGGGAGAGCCTAGAGGCAACATGTTGCATAAGAGATGTGTTTGTATATCAGTTGAACCTGTCTGACTGTCTGCTCCTTGTCCCTGGTGTGTGAGCAGTGGTGCAAAGTACTTAAGTAAAAATAATTTAAAGTACTACTTAAGTAGTTTTTGGGGTATCTGGACATGACTTTACTATTTATATTTTGGACACCTTTTACTTTAACTTCACTATATTCCTAATTAAAATTATGTACTTTTTACTCCACACATTTACCCTGACACCCAAAAGTACTCGTAACATTTTGAATGCTTAGCAGGACAAGGAAATGGTCCATTCACGCACTTATCAAGAGAATATCCCTGGTCATCCCCACTGCCTCTGATCTGATGGACTCCCTAAGCACACATGCTGCGTTTGTAAATTATGTCTGAGTGTTGGAGTGTGCCCCTGGCTGTCCGTGAATAAAAAATAAAAAAACTAGAAAATGGTGTGCGATGGAGTGTGTGTGGAGTGTGTGTGGAGTGTGTGTGGAGTGTGTGTGTAGTGTGAGATGGAGTGTGTGTGGAGTGTGAGATGGAGTGTGTGTGGAGTGTGTGTGTAGTGTGCGATGGAGTGTGTGTGTAGTGTGAGATGGAGTGTGTGTGTAGTGTGAGATGGAGTGTGTGTGGAGTGTGTGTGTAGTGTGTGTGTAGTGTGTGTGGAGTGTGTGTGGAGTGTGTGTGGAGTGTGTGTGGAGTGATTGAGGTGGAGTTAGTTTATCTGATATATCTGTAATGTATTACACGTCACACACATAGGAGGGTGATGGTGCCATTTGTTATGAAGCAAGCATCACATCCTAATTTATCGTTAACCGGATTGACCGGTTCTACCTCAGGAGGCGGGAACTGGTATACACACATGGGCCGGTGGCTTCCTGGAAACAAGCCTGTCTCTATGCCACAGACAATGTCACTGTGGGTGGATGTGTCAGTACAGTAAGCCTATTTGGACAGGATTGTGTGTGTGCACAGGTGAACACCCTCGGCATGGGAGGGTATGTACATTATAGTCAATGTAAATCAAAGAATGGGCAACTCCAGTCCTCAGTTCCTGATTGGTGTCACACTTTTGCCCCAGCCCCAGCTAACACACCTGACTCCAATAATTAAATAATCAACTGATCTTCAGTTTAGAATGCAATTAGTTTAATCAGCTGTGTTTGCTAAGAATGGGGAGAAAGAGGGACACCATTCCGGACCCCAAGGACTTGAGTTGCCCATCTCTGATGTAAACGGTAGTCAGTATTGTCTTGTCTAACCACTGTGATTATATATCTGTACAGGTCTATGCAGTGGGAGGGTATGACGGCCAGAGTCGTCTTAGCAGTGTGGAGTGCTATGATTCCTTCTCTAACCGCTGGACAGAGGTGGCTCACATGAAGGAGGCGGTCAGTTCTCCGGCCGTGTCCAGCTGTGCTGGGAAGCTCTTCGTCATCGGCGGAGGGCCAGACGACAACACTTGCTCTGACAAGGTGGGTAGATCCATTCATATGGATAACTGACAAGGTGGGTAGACCCATACACATGGATAACTGGCTAACGTTCACCTTTACCTCTTATACAGTAGATTTGTATTTGTATTTATTATGGATCCCCATTAGCTGCTGCCAAGGCAGCAGCTACTCTTCCTGGGGTCCAGCAAAATTAAGGCAGTTCATACAATTTTCAAAACATTACAATACATTCACATATTTCACAACACACTGTGTGCCCTCAGGCCCCTACTCCACCACTACCACATATCTACAGTACAAAAATCTGTGTGTATATAGTGCGTATGTTATCGTGTGTGTTTGCGCCTATGTTTGTGTTGCTTCACAGTCCCCGCTGTTCCATACACCACACCTGTTAGATATGCATGGATAATAGAAGAAGTTTGATACACACCATACACCTTACCGTTTAGATATGCACCTAGAATGTACCTATAAATCCTAGCCAGATATTAATTAATGTTGTTTACTTTCCTTATATACAGTTGAAGTCGGAAGTTTACATACACCTTAGCCAAATACATTTAAACTCAGTTTTTCACAATTCCTGACATGTAATCCTAGAAAAATTCCCTGTCTTAGGTCAGTTAGGATCACCACTTTATTTTAAGAATTTGAAATGTCAGAATAATAGTAGAGAGAATGATTTATTTCAGCTTTTATTTCTTTCATCACATTCCCAGTGGGTCAGAAGTTTACATACACTCAATTAGTATTTGGTAGCATTGCCTTTAAATTGTTTAACTTGGGTCAAACGTTTTGGGTAGCCTTCCACAAGCTTCCCACAAAAAGTTGGGTGGATTTTGGCCCATTCCTCCTGACAGAGCTGGTGTAACTGAGTCAGGTTTGTAGGCCTCCTTGCTCGCACACGCTTTTTCAGTTCTGCCCACACATTTTCTATAGGATTGAGGTCAGGGCTTTGTGATGGCCACTCCAATACCTTGACTTTGTTGTCTTTAAGCCATTTTGCCACAACTTTGGAAGCATGCTTGGGGTTATTGTTCATTTGGAAGACCCATTTGCAACCAAGCTTTAACTTCCTGACTGATGTCTTGAAATGTTGCTTCAATATATCCACATAATTTTCCTTCCTCATGATGCCATCTATTTTTTGTGAAGTGCACCAGTCCCTCCTGCAGCAAAGCACCCTCACAGCATGATGCTGCAACCCCCGTGATTCACGGTTGGGATAGTGTTCTTCGGCTTGCAAGCGTCCCCCTTTTTCCTCCAAACATAAGGATGGTCATTATGGCCAAACAGTTCTATTTTTGTTTCATCAGACCAGAGGACATTTCTCCAAAAAGTACGATCTTTGTCCCCATGTGCAGTTGCAAACTGTAGTCTGGCTTTTTTATGGCGGTTTTGGAGCAGTGGTTTCTTCCTTGCTGAGCGGCCTTTCAGGTTATGTCGATATAGGACTCATTTTACTGTGGATATAGAAACCTTTGCACCTGTTTCCTCCAGCATCTTCACAAGGTCCTTTGCTGTTGTTCTGTGATTGATTTGCACTTTTCGCACCAAAGTACGTTCATCTCTAGGAGACAGAACGCGTCTCCTTCCTGAGCGGTATGACGGCTGCGTGGTCCCATGGTGTTTATACTTGCGTACTATTGTTTGTACAGATGAACGTGGTACCTTCAGGCGTTTGGAAATTGCTCCCAAGGATGAACCAGACTTGTGGTGGTCTACAATGTTTTTTCTGAGGTCTTGGCTGATTTCTTTTGATTTTCCCATGATGTCAAGCAAAGAGGCACTGAGTTTGAAGGTAGGCCTTGAAATACATCCACAGGTACACCTCCAATTGACTCAAATGATGTCAATTAGCCTATCAGAAGCTTCTAAAGCCATAACATCATTTTCTGGAATTTTCCAAGCTGTTTAAAGGCACAGTCAACTTAGTTTATGTAAACTTCTGACCCACTGGAATTGTGATACAGTGAATTATAAGTGAAATAATCTGTCTGTAAACAATTATTGGAAAAATGACTTGTGTCATGTACAAAGTAGTTTTTACAAAGGGTCTTAGACTAGGAGTACTGATCTAGGATCAATTTAGCCTTTCAGATTATAATGAGTAAGACAGGAGACCTGATCACAGATCAGCACTCCTACTCTGATATGAATACGGGTCCAGGACAATCATATCTCCTGGAAGTAGTGCGGCAGTCAGTTTTCGGCAGGTAGCTTAGTGGTTAAGAGCGTTGTGCCAGTAACCGAAAGGTTGCTGGTTCTAATCCCTGAGCTGACTAGGTGAAAAATCTGTCTGTGCCCTAATTGCTCCGGTAAGTTGCTCTGGATAAGAGCGTCTGCTAATTGACCTAAATGTAAATGTTTTCTCCATCCTCCTCTTGGAACCAGTGGTGATGTCTGATAAATGAACACAGACAAAGACAGACAACAAAGGCTGCAGTGTCTCTGTCTCTCTCTCAGGTAGCACAGATATCACACTTGGGCTCTAGTCTAATAGTATTTTAATTGTTATATTTCCTTTCCTAGTCCCCTTTGTCTCCTTTCCTAGAAACGTGTCACCTTTCCTATTGTCTCATTTGACTCCTTTCCTAGAAACGTGTCACCTTTCCTATAGTCTCATTTGACTACTTTCCTAGAAACTTGTCACATTTCCAATAGTTTAATTTGTCTCCTGTCCTAGCCGCCCCTTTGCATCACAGGTTGACACTTATTGTCATGAATCGTGCTCTGGCAGAACTGAGCCATTTCCGCTAGATGGGCCAGCTGTAAAAAGTATTTAAAGCACCTGCTCTGTTTATGACCTTTAAAGGGAGAGAAAACAGGGAGGGAGAGAAAGAAGGTAAAGGAGGGAGGGAGGGAGGGAGGCAGGTAGGGAGGGAGGGAGGGAGGGAGGGAGAGACTCATGGTTTGGCCAGGAGCCCTCATAGTATGAAAATAAAATGTATGCACTCACTAACTGTAAGTCGCTCTGGATAAGAGCGTCTGCTAAATGACTAAAATGTAAATAGTGTTTTGCATATCTTGCCGTAAAACTTTCCACCACTGAACAGATAAGAAAATAGGTCAACTGAAAGATATATTATTGATTAATCCGAGATGTATATGTGTTAGATAACATGTCCAATTCCATATCTCTTGCTGGTACAATCAGTCTGTCCAACGTTTCTGCATGTTGCAAGTGTTTCTGCATGTTTCACCAAGATCCACGTAGGAAATAAATGTTGTACTGCATAATGTTTTCATGTGTTATGCTCTGAGTCCATGTATCCTTGCACAGCTATATTTTTCAAACTACCTTTTTTTAAACCTAACATAATGAATCAATCAATCATTAATCCATCAATCATCAATCAATCAATCAATCCACGTGCTCTCTCTAGGTCCAGTGCTATGACCCAGAGGCAGACACCTGGGGGCTAAGGGCAAGTATCCCCATTGCAAAGCGTTGCATCACGGCGGTCTCTCTGAACAACCTCATCTATGTGTCAGGAGGTCTCACCAAGTCCATTTTCTGCTACGACCCTGCAGAGGACTACTGGATGCATGTGGTGCACACCTTCAGCAAACAGGTAATGTTGACACCAGCTGTGGCACTGGGAGACTGGAGATTGTGTTTCATTATCAACTTCAGAGCTGCTATGAGGTAACAATAGTCTATGAAAACAAATACAGTGTTCACATTACATCATATAACTGGAGATTTTTGATTTCACCCCCAAAGAATGTGAGGCAACAGTGATGAGGAACATCCCCTCTCTCTCTCTCTCTCTCTCTCTCTCTCTCTCTCTCTCTCTCTCTCTCTCTCTCTCTCTCTCTCTCTCTCTCTCTCTCTCTCTCTCTCTCTCTCTCTCTCTCTCTCGGTCTCCAGGAGAGCTGTGGGATGTCTGTGTGTAACGGGAAGATCTTCATCCTGGGTGGGCGGGGTGAAAATGGCGAGGCCTCGGACACCATCCTGTGTTACGACCCGGCAACAGGCATCATCACTGGGGTGGCCGCTATGCCTCGCCCCATCTCCTACCACGGCTGTGTCACCATCCATCGTTACAACGAGAAGTTCCTCCACCGGCCCTGACCACACATACACACACACACACACACACACACACACAGGATTATACATAAACACGCTTTCAGACACAATGAAAAATGTTTCTTGAGACACGCTCTCTCAAAAAATGCTGCAAACAGACATTCACACATACTCACCCCACTTACACACACACACACACACACACACATACACGCACATTCTTTGTTCATCTCAAGAAGCAACTCGTTTAGAAATTCAGACCACCTACAGCCCCAGTTTCCGATAAACGTATTTGCTCATTGTCCTATGTAGCAACTCTCTCTGTGGTTGGTATCATGGAATTCCTGCTATGCTACAGCTGATCCATCTCTGCCAGTTGTTGTTTTCTGGAGAACCAAACCACAGACGGGTTGTTTTGCCTCCAGGCACCACTACAGTATGTCAGCATCAATGTGTAGGCCGTGGGCATTCCAGGGCCAGTAGCAGCTTCTCAGCTGCTCATCCTAAGAACCAGAGATTCTGCTCTTTGATGGACAGATAGTGAAATGGAAACAAAGTGTTGCTTTTAGAGATTACGGATGTTGTCATGTGGACAAGTGTTGACAGTGAATAGTGATAGTGAACAAGAAACAAAGCTTTGATTCAGACTTGAGAGAAATTCATTGGAACCTGGCTCTGATACTGAGGAATACTTAGGAAGCCAGTTTTAAAAGGCAAGATGTTATACTCATCACTCCACTGGCTGTATTTCAACTGTCTTAAAATGGCCTCCTCTTCCTTCGTGATCACTTGATAGTATCATGGAAACTTGTGTAACAGTATCATGGAATGTGTGGGAGTCCTTTTACCTGGAAGCCCAGAGGGTAGGGATGGAAGCTAGAGGGTAGAAATGTGGTCGAACTGAGTTTCATGACTTCAATTTGATATGGAGTTAAGCAGTAATTGTTTGGTATAAATATATATATTTTAATAGCTGATGGAAAAACAGAGGCCATGTCCAAATAGTATGAAAAGTTTTTCTTCCAGTGTCTCCTTTCATCTCCTCTCAATTACATGATTGATAGGAGGCAAGGAAAGGAGGCAAGGAAAGGAGGCCTTATTAGAGCATTGGGACGCAGCCAGTTGTCTCTGCTCCTGCTCCCCTCCTGCTGTGGTCTGAACTCTGAATCTGCTCTCTCCTATTTCCATTTCCTGTTAGAGCTTCCCTCTACTTCCTCTTTCCATATCATCTCTTTTCTCCTCATATCCTACCTCTTACACTGACACTGTCATCATATTTCACGGTCGTCCTCCCTTTAATCTTTGGTACACACATACGCATATACATACACACAAACACAAACACACACAGACATTTATTTTATTTTTGAATTTATTAAATTATATTTGTTGGCCTTTTTTTACCTTTGGATATGTGTACTGATGTAGCTTTACCGGTGTGCTTGTTGCTACATATGTTTGGATAGTTGATCTGGATGTTGGGTGTGTGGGTGATTTAGTCGATATCAGATGCCTTTGTATATCAAGACTGTTCTGAATGACTGGTACAGTATATTATGTGACTTTTACCATATGTAAACCGCGTTACATCATAATAGACTGTTTGCTATTGTGCCGTTTACCCAGTGGCCTTGCCTCATATATGCAAATTCTATAGAACTCTGTGCCATACGTAGACTGTGTCACCTGTATACTTATGTAATGTACAGCTCATGTACACAGTGGAGCTCGGGGTAACCATGGTGACCTCCAGGTGTGTGTGCCATCAGCTCGTGCGAGCTGACACCAGTGTATTACCTCACACAGGATATGATCCATTGGCAGGTGTGACGGTGGAAATGTAAAGTCTTTATTCTGGTCAGTAAAAGTCTCCTTTTACTTTTGGTGTGGTTAGAATAGAGATGTATTGCTGTGAACTTTAAGGCTTTTTCTTTACTCCGTTTTGATTTAAATGTATACGTCTTTGTGGATCGTGTCTTTTTGGTGTTTTTTGTATCTGATAGCCCCAATTGTGCACTTTCACTATTATAAGTAGAAAATGAAAATATCGCAATGTAAATATGATTTTAGATTTCCTTTGTTTACTGTATCAGTAAATGTTCTTTGCTTTCATGTGACGTATGTGAGTGTGGTGAATGGAGCCTGCCAGTGACTCCTACTGGTCTGTGCCTGCTAATGCTCTGATTTCCCACAAATAAACCACCGGAAGCAATATTGGATGAGAGGAATGTTGGAATTCTTCAGAACCCCTCAAGTGTACTCTCATTCTCTCCCAGAATTCCTAGCTCAGGGTTTTATCTCAGTGGCACCCAACCAGAGGAGGCTGGCAGGCGAGAGAAAGAAAGATTGAAAGACAGAGAGAGAGAGAAAGAAAGAGTGAGTGTGAGTGCGTCTGTGACTTCATTGAGTATTTACACTAACAGGACAAAACAACATTGTCCTCATGTCTATGTAACACCATAATTTATGTTTTTCTCTATTAGCATTGTAGAGGTTTTGTTTCTGCCTTGTTGAGATTATCCTTTTTTTCTGATCATATTCTTACTCTTTCTATAGCTGTTGAGTGCTGGGATTAGGGTTAGGATTATGTGTGATTGCGTGATGCTTGTTTTTGATAATCTGTCACATGCAAATGGTCTCTATTCTATTTTGGATTACTCTCAGTGGGCAAGGCCTGGACAGGGGAGAAGTGGTTGATGGATGTGAATGCAGCATCAGGCCTTCGGCTCAGATCAAATCCCTGAGGTGACGTTGTTTTGAACCTGCTTCCATGGTAACCCTGGATTTCAACCGTGGATTTGATTAACTTGTGCAGCCTAAAGTACTTGTGTACAAGATGGAGGGTAGTACCGTCTGGAGAATGCAGTCCTTTATACCTTAATGGAATAAGCCAATATTGGATTAAAGTATGTATGATGTGATGTTTGAATCTTTCGTTCTTCTGTTTGTCGCTGAAAAAGTAACTTGGACTGTCTGAGCTACAGTATATCAGAGTAATTGTTCACGTGTGTAAATGAAGCATTAATAAAGTTCTTCTTTATACTGAACTCGGTGTACAGTTTTATGAAATATTGCAATACAATATATAAAATACCAGTTTAAAAACATAAATGGCAGCAATACTATGATATAGTGCAACTGTAGTAGATAAAACAAGCCATACATTACAGTCTTATAATCACAGTGATTGGAAGAATGTAAAGATACATGTCTGTCTGCCTGTCTACCACCCCCACTAAACCTATAGCCTGGAACGGAGAGGAGAGATTCCAAAGAAATGACACGACTACTAAACACTGTACAGGGTTGTTATTACAGTGGTGTCAATGTATCAACTACCTGTCAATCGTCTAAAGGAAGTTACCCGGGGGAGAAGTTACATGGAAATGCCTTATCGCACTTTACTCAAATGATGACTCATCAAGATACATCTGAAAACAGTCAAAGAACAATAAGGATATTTTTAAACACCAATTATTTCAGAGAATAATTCCACTACTTTGGAAAAGTGTTTTATTGTGGCTTTAGACTGAGGCTTTATTCATGGCTTCCATGGAATCCAAAAGGGTTCTACCTGGAACCAAAAAGTGTTCTTCAAAGGGTTATCTTAAGGGGACAGCCAAATAACAATTTTAGGTTCTAGATAGCACCGTTTTTCTAAGAGTGTAGGCTACGCATGTGAATGTATATGTTGATAAACCCAGGACGATTACTCTGAGGGGGAAACCATCTGTTGTGCTGGCAGAGACTGGAGATTAGCTACAACAGGTGGCGTGACGATAGCCTGGGTACCGGTCTGTTTAGCTATTACTCCACTCATTGTCGTGTCAAACAATGTTTGGCTTGGCAATTCCATCGTTGGCAAGAGAGCAGAATCCAGGCGAGTGTGATGATGGAATTCATGGATAGGATTAAGTTATCCCTAGCCACTGATCTAAGGTAAGTTTTGAGTCTTTGAGTCTCATCCACCCCAGAGCCACCTGGCTCTGATCCACCCTAGCCCTCACCGCAATACCCCCTAGGGTAGGATGGGGGTAATCTGATCTTAGATCTGTGCCTATGGTGTTTATATGTTTGCAGAGGTACAGTGTAATTTCAGACCGTGTTTAGGGCCTAAGAGATGGACCCACCACTGTGTATCAACAACAACAACATATGCACACTGGCCAGTTTATTAGGTACACCCATATAGTACCGGGTCGGAACCCCCTTTGCCTCCCAACAATGCAGAACTAAAAGAAAATCGAGAAATAATAGAAAAGTAAAAAACATATTAATTAATAAATAAATAATAAATACACAATGAGTGTCACGTCTCCTCCCGTTGCTCCCCTCCGGCGCTCTGATTCGCCGGTCTACTGAGCCACCGGTCTGAGCGCACCACCTCGGCAACACTGGAATGGAAACCCAACGCACCCTAATCACTTCCAACGCACCTGCACCTCATCATCTCATCACCACCCCTATTTAGCCCTGGACTGTTCCTTGTGATGTTGTGTGTGATTGTTTAGCTTCGTGTCATGTACGCTATCGGTGTTATTTCTCTTTGTCATTGTTTAAGTAAACCTTGACCTTGTTAATTCCTGCGTCTGCGTCCTGCCTCTTCGTATTCTCAGTACTCGTCACAATGAGTAATGATAACTTGGCTATATACACGGGGTACCAGTACAGAGTCGATGTGCAGGAGTACAAGGTAATTGAGGTAGATATGTACATATACAGTGAGGGAAAAAAGTATTTGATCCCCTGCTGATTTTTTATGTTTGCCCACTGACAAAGACATGATCAGTCTATAATTTTGATGGAAGGTTTATAAAAGTTATAAATTGATTTGCATTTTAATGAGGGAAATAAGTATTTGACCCCTCTGCAAAACATGACTTAGTACTTGGTGGCAAAACCCTTGTTGGCAATCACAGAGGTCAGACGTTTCTTGTAGTTGGCCACCAGGTTTGCACACATCTCAGGAGGGATTTTTCCCACTCCTCTTTGCAGATCTTCTCCAAGTCATTAAGGTTTCGAGGCTGACGTTTGGCAACTCGAACCTTCAGCTCCCTCCACATATTTTCTATGGGATTAAGGTCTGGAGACTGGCTAGGCCACTCCAGGACCTTAATGTGCTTCTTCTTGAGCCACTCTTTTGTTGCCTTGGCCGTGTGTTTTGGGTCATTGTCATGCTGGAATACCCATCCACGACCCATTTTCAATGCCCTGGCTGAGGGAAGGAGGTTCTCACCCAGGATTTGACGGTACATGGCCCCATCCATTGTCCCTTTGATGCGGTGAAGTTGTCCTGTCCCCTTAGCAGAAAAACACCCCCAAAGCATAATGTTTCCACCTCCATGTTTGACGGTGGGGATGGTGTTCTTGGGGTCATAGGCAGCATTCCTCCTCCTCCAAACACGGCGAGTTGAGTTGATGCCAAAGAGCTTGATTTTGGTCTCATCTGACCACAACACTTTCACCCAGTTCTCCTCTGAATCATTCAGATGTTCATTGGCAAACTTCAGACGGGCATGCATATGTGCTTTCTTGAGCAGGGGGGATTTCAGTCCTTCACGGCGTAGTGTGTTACCAATTGTTTTCTTGGTGACTATGGTCCCAGCTGCCTTGAGATCATTGACAAAATCCTCCCGTGTAGTTCTGGGCTGATTCCTCACCGTTCTCATGATCATTGCAACTCCACGAGGTGAGATCTTGCATGGAGCCCCAGGCCGAGGGAGATTGACAGTTATTTTGTGTTTCTTCCATTTGCGAATAATCGCACCAACTGTTGTCACCTTCTCACCAAGCTACTTGGCGATGGTCTTGTAGCCCATTCCAGCCTTGTGTAGGTCTACAATCTTGTCCCTGACATCCTTGGAGAGCTCTTTGGTCTTGGCCATGGTGGAGAGTTTGGAATCTGATTGATTGATTGCTTCTGTGGCAGGTGTCTTTTATACAGGTAACAAGCTGAGATTAGGAGCACTCCCTTTCAGAGTGTGCTCCTAATCTCAGCTCGTTACCTGTATAAAAGACACCTGGGAGCCAGAAATCTTTCTGATTGAGTGTGGGTCAAATACTTATTTCCCTCATTAAAATGCAAATCAATTTATAAAAATTTTGACATGCGTTTTTCTGGATTTTGTTGTTGTTATTCTGTCTCTCACTGTTCAAATAAGCCTACCATTAAAATAATAGACTGATCAGTTCTTTGTCAGTGGGCAAACGTACAAAATCAGCAGGGGATCAAATACTTTTTTCCCTCACTGTATGGCTTTTTTTTGGGGGGGGGGGGGGGGGGGAGGTGCCGTTCCCCTCACAGCTCCGTAGGCAAGCACCATGGTCTTGTAGCAGATGCGGGCTTCAACTGGAAGCCAGTGAAGTGTGCAGAGGAGCGGAACTTGGGAAGAACTTGGGAAGGTTGAACACCAGACGGGCTGCAGCGTTCTGGGAGAGTTGTAGGGATTTAATGGCACAGGCAGGGAGCCCAGCCAACAGCGAGTTGCAGTAATCCAGACGGGAGATGACAAGTGCCTGGATTAGGACCTGTGCCTCTTCCTGTGTAAGGTAGGGTCGTACTCTGCGAATGTTGTAGAGCATGAACCTACAGGATCGGGTCACCGCATTGATGTTAGCGGAGAACGACAGGGTGTTGTCCAGGGTCATGCCAAGGTTCTTTGCACTCTGGGAGGAGGACACAACGGAGTTGTCAATCGTGATGGCGAGATCATGGAGCGGGCAGTCCTTCCCCGGTAGGAAGAGCAGCTTTGTCTTGCCGAGGTTTAGCTTGAGGTGGTGATCCGTCATCCACACTGATATGTCTGCCAGACATGCAGAGATGCGATTCGCCACCTGGTTATCAGAAGGGGGAAAGGAGAAGATTAATTGTGTGTATAGAGAGAATAGGAGAGGGCCTAGAACTGAGCCCTGGGGGACACCAGTGGTGCGAGCACGTGGTGCGGAGACAGATTCTCGCCATGCGACCTGTGAGGTAGGACGCAATCCAAGAGTGAGCCGCGCCGGAGATGCCCAACTCGGAGAGGGTGGAGAGGAGGATCTGATGGTTCACAGTATCAAAGGCAGCAGATAGGTCTAGAAGGATGAGAGCAGAGGAGAGAGAGTTAGCTTTAGCAGTGCGGAGAGCCTCCGTGACACAGAGAAGAGCAGTCTCAGTTGAATGACCAGTCTTGAAACCTGACTGGTTTGGATCAAGAAGGTCATTCTGAGAGAGATAGCAAGAGAGTTGGCTAAAGACGGCACGCTCAAGAGTTTTGGAGAGAAAAGAAAGAAGGGATACTGGTCTGTAGTTGTTGACATCGGAGGGATCGAGTGTAGGTTTTTTGAGAAGGGGTGCAACTATCGCTCTCTTGAAGACGGAAGGGACATAGCCAGTGGTCAAGGATGAGTTGATGAGCGAGGTGAGGTAAGGGAGAATGTCTCCGGAAATGGTCTGGAGAAGAGAGGAGGGGATAGGGTCAAGCGGGCAGGTTGTTGGGCAGCCGACCGTCACAAGTCGCAAGATTTCATCTGGAGAGAGAGGGGAGAAAGAAGTCAAAGCATAGGGTAGGGCAGTGTGAGCAGGACCAGCAGTGTCATTTGACTTAATAAATGAGGATCGGATGTCGTCAACCTTCTTTTCAAAATGGTTGACGAATTCATCCACAGAGAGGGAGGAGGGAGGGGGAGGAGGAGGAGGATTCAGCAGGGAGGAGAAGGTGGCAAAGAGCTTCCTAGGGTTAGCGGCAGAGGCTTGACATTTAGAGTGGTAGAAAGTGGCTTTAGCAGCAGAAACAGAGGAAGAAAATGTAGAGAGGAGGGAGTGAAAAGATGACAGGTCGGCAGGGAGTCTAGTTTTCCTCCATTTCCGCTCGGCTGCCCGGAGCCCTGTTCTGTGAGCTCGCAATGAGTCGTCAAGCCACGGAGCAGGAGTGGAGAACCGAGACGGCAGGGAGGATAGGGAACATAGAGAGTCAAAAGATGCAGAAATGGAGGAGAGGAGGGTTGAGGAGGCAGAATCAGGAGATTGGATGGAGAAGGATTGAGCAGAGGGAAGAGATGATAGGATGGAAGAGGAGAGAGCAGCGGGAGAGAGAGAGCGAAGGTTGCGACGGCGCATTACCATCTGAGTAGGGGCAGAGTGAGTAGTGTTGGAGGAGAGCGAGAGAGAAAAGGATACAAAGTAGTGGTCGGAGACTTGGAAGGGAGTTGCTGTGAGATTCGTAGAAGAACAGCATCTAGTAAAGATGAGGTCAAGCGTATTGCCTGCCTTGTGAGTAGGGGGAGACGGTGAGAGGGTGAGGTCAAAAGAGGAGAGGAGTGGAAAGAAGAAGGCAGAGAGAAATTAGTCAAAGGTAGATGTAGGGAGGTTAAAGTCACCCAAAACTGTGAGGGGTGAGCCATCCTCAGGAAAGGAACTTATCAAGGCGTCAAGCTCGTTGATGAACTCTCCAAGGGAACCTGGAGGGCGATAAATGATAAGGATGTTAAGCTTGAATGGGTTAGTGACTGTGACAGCATGGAATTCAAATGAGGAGATAGACAGATGGGTCAGGGGAGAAAGAGAGAATGTCCACTTGGGAGAGATGAGGATTCCTGTGCCACCGCCCCACTGACCAGATGCTCTCGGGGTATGCGAGAACACATGGTCAGACGAGGAGAGAGCAGTAGGAGTAGCAATGTTTTCTGTGGTAATAGATATTTCCGTCAGCGCCAAGAAGTCGAGGGACTGGAGGGTAGCATAGGCTGAGATGAACTCTGCCTTGTTGGCAGCAGAACGGCAGTTCCAGAGGCTGCCGGAGACCTGGAACTCCACGTGGGTTGTGCGTGCAGGGACCACCAGGTTAGAGAGGCAGCAGCCACGCGGTGTGAGGCGTTTGTAAGGCCTTGGGTGGTTTGAAGGGGTAGTCGGGTGTGAAGGCGATGTCCAGGAAAAAGACCCCTCCCTCGTAAACAGATCCTGGTGGTCCCAGGATGGTTGACCTCCACTCATAGATGTTGTCTCCTTTCTGCAAGTTCTTTCTGAATCCTCTTGGCACTGGTTGAGAGTTTGGCAGCTGTTTTACTGGAGATCTTGGTCTCCTTCTTTTTGTGCTGTGCTTGTTCCCGCTCCTGTTCTGGGGGTACCGATGATTCTCTTTGTTCAATATCCGAGCTCCCCCCACTGGTGCTGGGGCTATCGTCCGGTCTCTGCACCTCACTGGACATCCTGGCCCTGGCAGCTGACCGTCGATGCTGTATTTTGTATTAAAATCCCAAGTGAAAAGTATTTCCACACACACACGGACCTATCATACTCTGTGTATACAACCTTCAACTAACAGTAACAATATCATATCAGTTAACAGGTGGTGCCAGGACTGAATGTTATCTGTTTGGCAAAATGCCATTCGGTTATTATTGAAGGTTGGCATACCACCGTTGCTCATGCTTCAGATACCTCTGGTTTTATTCTAATACAGAGTGGTAACATCTAAACCTCAGACATTCTCCTCAGGTTGTATGGCAACAAACCCACATGGATTTAATATGGGAGAATGAAACAGTGGCTCAAAGGTTTATCAGGTTCAATTTCTAATCAGCTATGCCATCTTTCAAATTAATCTGACTGTGTGATTTAACATTTAAGTCATTTAGCAGACGCTCTTATCCAGAGCGACTTACAAATTGGTGCATTCAACTTAGGATAGCCAGTGGGACAACTACCCTTCTTTTTTTTATGGGGGGTGGGGTAGAAGGATTACTGTTATACTATTCCAGGTATTCCTTAAAGAGGTAGGGTTTCAAGTGTCTCCGGAAGGTGGTCAGTGACTCCTCTGTCCTGACGTCATGGGGGAGCTTGTTTCTCCATTGGGGTGCCAGAGCAGCGAATAGCTTTGACTGGGCTGAGCGGGAACTGTGCTTCCGTAGAGGTAGGGGGCTAGCAGGCCAGAGGTGGATGATCAAATAACTCCAGTCTGTAAGGAAGATATTTGGCACCAGCTTTCGCTTCTTCTCACAGCTCATCTCAGCCACACACACACTGTCATGAACCACAGACTTCCTTATCTATGCATGTATACTCTCTCTCTCTCTCTGGCATACATTATGCCATTTCAGGACCTGAAAATATTGTTATGGTTACTGTGCCAAACAAATGTGGCACAAGCCAGATTGTTTTCTATTTGATAAACTGATAAATAAAGTAGGCTATGTTCTCGGCATTAGAACACCTTGGCTACTGTATAGTGGGTTCACAAACGATTTGAAGTGTGTAACTCTGACACTGCACATTTGAGAGAAAGCAAAGGGCCAACAATGAAGAGTAAAGATGTTTCAATAACAGAATTGATTGTGTTTTTAAAACTTTGTTATGACAACAGCTACATTTTACTTCCGTGAGGTTAATAATTATTGACCTATTTCTTCAGCATGAAGCTAAGATTATTATTCTGATACTGAGGTACAGTGTTGGGTAGGTTACTGTATTCTGTGTAGGGTTGCAAAATTCCAGGAACGTTCAATAAATTCCCTCGGTTGGAGGCTTCCTGGTGTCAATAGGGAATAAGCAGGAAACACGGAACCTCCAACCAGGATTTCTGGAAAAACTGAATTTATTGAAATTCCAGGAATTTTGCAATCCTAATTCTGTGTAATTTGAATTATGATTCTGTTTTATAGCGCCCTCCTCTGGTTCATCGCAGAAATTGCAAGGCCCATCTGTGTCGGTGTATACCAAGGGGCTTAGCTAGCTCGAGATTCTAGCTACAAACACAGCAAAACATTAGCTAGCTTTACATGAAAACTCACTTGATATAGAAACGTCCATTAAATGCACCTTCTCCACGCAGAAAAGTAATTATCAAGCTACATAAGCTTGATAATTGCTTGCAAACACAATCACATCATACGTTCAGCTAGCTAGCAACTTTCTCCAGCACGCCTCCCGGTTCCTGCACGAGAGTAAGGGAGGGTTAATTCTCGGGTAGCTAGCTAGCTATGCTGTGAGTCTGGGGGGCTATAACCAAATGCTATGTTATCTTAATTAATAAATGTACACTAGACAGCTGCATTGTCAAGTTTGGTAGCAACGTGTTTTCACAAATCCCCTGTGTAGCTACCACGAAATAATGGTAGCTAGCTAGCTGCTTGCTAATAGTGTAATTCAAAGGCCTAACTACACATCGGTGTCGAGTAGGAGAGTGATCCCGACTTGCAGCTCCATTTTATGCTATCTAGCCAAGTAACTAGAATTTACCACCTAGCTATGCTAAATGCTAACTTTTCGCATAAAGCTCCAGATAGATGGCTAGCTAGCTAATTCGCTAACTAGTTAGATGCTAAATTAGTCGATGTAGCTAGCTAGCCACTGTAAATATAGCTATGTTGCAAGTCTAAAGCCATTCAATAGAATGCCATGATTTGTTGTTGGAAATAGAAAATGTTTATATCTAGCGCATTCATACTTCACAGCTTATGCTAGCTAGTGCAATGACAGTGTAGCTCAATTGGTAGAGCATGGCGCTTGTAACGCCAGGGTAGTGGGTTCGATCCCTGGGACCACCCATACGTAAAAATGTATGCACACATGACTGTAAGTCGCTTTGGATAAAAGCGTCTGCTAAATGGCATATTATATTATATTATTATATAACTTCTCAAATACCATGTACTAGGGGACATTTAACACATTTCAACAAGCTAGGTTGTTATTTATTGATTACCTGGAATAATATTGATGAATCAGCAATTACTGCTTCTGCAAGATAATAAGCTAACTGGCAGCATCTTCTCTAATTTAGTTAGTGAGAAATATTAAATATTTATTATATTTAATATATATACATTTACACTACATGGCCAAAAGTATTGATTAGTGGATTCGTCTATTTCAGCCACACCTGTTGCCAGTGGTGTAAAGTACTTAAGTAAAAATACTTTAAAGTACTACTTAAGTAGTTTTTTGGGGGGTATCTGTACTTTACCTTACTATTTATATTTTTGACAACTTTTACTTTTACTCCACTACATCCCTAAGTAAAAGAATGTACTTTTTACTCCTTTCATTTTCCCTGACACCCAGAAGTACTCGTTACATTTTGAATTCTTAGCAGCACAGGAAAATTGTCTAATTCACAAACTTTTCAAGAGAACATCCCTGGTCATCCCTACTGCATCTGATCTGGCAGACTCACTAAACACAAATGCTTTGTTTGTAAATGATGTCTGACTGTTGAAGTGTGCCCCTGGCTATCCGTAAATAAAAAAACAAGAAAATCGTGCCCTCTGGGTTGCTTATTATAAGGAATTTGAAATGATTTATACTTTTACTTTTGATACTTAAGTATATTTTGCCGATGACATTTACTTTTGATACTTATGTATATTTAAAACCAAATACTTTTACTCAAGGAGTATTTTACTGGGGGATTTTCACTTTTACTTGACTAATTTTTAAGGTATCTTTACTTTTACTCAAGTATAACAATTGGGTACTTTTTCCACCACTGCCTGTTGATGACAGGTGTGTAAAATCGCCATGCAATCTCCACAGCCAAATATTGGCAGTAGAATGGCCCGTACTGAAGAGCTCAGTGACTTTCAACTTGGCACCGTCATAAAATGCCACCTTTCCAACAAGTCAGTTCGTCAAATTCCTGCCCTGCTAGAGCTGCCCGGTCACCTGTAAGTGCTGTTATTGTAAAGTGGAAACATCTAGCAGTAACAACGGCTCAGCCACGAAGTGGTAGGCCACACAAACGGGACCGTCGAGTGTTGAAGCGTGTAGCACGTAAAAATCGTCTGTCGTTGGTTTCAACACTCACTACCGAGTTCCAAACTGCCTCTGGAAGCAACATCAGCACAAGAACTGTTCGTCGGGAGCTTCATTAAATGGATTTCCATGGCCGAGCTTGCCGCCATTGGACGCTGGAGCAGTGGAAATACGTTCTCTGGAGTGACACCATCTGGCAGTCCAAAGGACGAATCTGGGCTTGGCGGATGCCAGGAGAACGCTACCTGCCCCAATGCATAGTGCCAACTGTAAAGATTGGTGGAGGAGGAATAATGGTCTGGGGCTGTTTTTCATGGTTCAGGCTAGGCCCCTTAGTTCCAGTGAATGGAAATCTTAATGCTACAGCATACAATGACATTCTAGGTGATTCTGTGCTTCCAACTTTGTGGCAACAGTTTAGGGAAAGCCCTTTCCTGTTTCAGCATGACAATGCCCCCGTGCACAATTTTTAATTTGTTAATTTCACCTTTTTTTATGCTAACCTCCCCAGTTATTAGGAATGGTGAGAGGTTAGCATGTCTTGGGGGTATGACCTTTGACCCTCTAACTTTCTCACTCATCATTACATTTTACATTTAAGTCATTTAGCAGACGCTCTTATCCACTTACAGTTAGAGTGCATACATTATTTTTTTATTTTTCATACTGGCCCCCCGTGGGAATCGAACCCGCAACCCTGGCGTTGCAAACGCCATGCTCTACCAACTGAGCTACATCCCTGCCGGCCATTCCCTTCCCTACCCTGGACGACACTGGGCCAATTGTGCGCCGTCCCGTGGGTCTCCCGGTCGCGGCCGGCTACGACAGAGCCTGGATTCGAACCAGGATCTCTAGTGGCACAGCTAGCACTGCGATGCAGAGCCTTAGACCACTGCGCCACTCGGGAGGCGTTAACCTCTAACGGTTATTCACGATTCATTCATGATTATCCAGCATCCACATTAATCTAGAAATGTTTAGAAACATATGATATTATTATTTATAATAAAAGTGACACAACCAATATAATAACAGCAAATGCATCCAACAAGTTTGTAGAGTCACAAGCTTGATGTAACCATTGTGTGCTAGGAATATGGGACCAAATACTAAACTTCTGACTACTTTATAAGAATCTTTAGGGGTGTCAATAATTTTGATAACTACCGTTATTTCATTTTTGTATTATTACTTGTTAAATAAAATATATTTCTCTGAGCAGTTGTATTAGTATAAAATTATAAAATTTCCCAATTCCTTTGAGCATACAATATAGCTCAGTATTTGAATTATTTATTTTATAAAGTTTATTATTGATCAGCTTTATCAAGGGTGTCAATAATTTCGGACCCCACTGTAGATAATCTTTGCTAGAACACATGCTATTGTACTATTGCAGCCTTCCTTTATTTGTATGGACTGTATGGGCACAGTATCTCTATGATGATGCTAACATGTGCCCTACTGTATCTCATTCTGTATTTTCCCATACATGCCAGTGAGGGAAGCTACGGTGCAGAAGATTGAGGCCATCATTAACGATCTGTTCTCTTTGGAGATGAAGAACACAGAACATGAGATGGAAGTGATTGGACAGGTAACTGTTAACCTCAGCTACTGAATGAGTATCATATCGCCATACATGAGCCTTACAGAACTTTGAGTGGACAAAAGTACTAACACCTCAAATGCATACTAACACCCTGTTTTCATTACATGTTTATTGCCTTTCGTTGTGGGTAATGAATTCCGTGTCTCCGTTCATGTCTCCTCACAGCGTTTGAATGAGGCCAAGTGAATGATGGACAAGCTCAGAACCTGAATAGTGGCCAATTACTATGCCAACGCTGGGGCGTTCAAGCTCCAGGAGGTACATTTGTTTTTAATCTCACTGTCACGGTTTATCTGAAACCAATTCACACCATGTATTCTACAACTTCCCTTTCTTCCCTATTCGTTCATCTGCCTATTATAGCTGTATCGTTCTTTGTCTTTAAGAAAGGATATCAAGGTGGAACATCCCCTCTCCATTCCTACGTTTCCCAGCATGTCTCCAAGAGCGACCCGGCGGTGCTGAACCACCCGGCCATCAAGCGTTTCCTGGAGTCGCCCTCCCGCTCCTCATCCCCCCTCGACTGAGTCCCTCGGATTCCAAGTCCCTGTCCCAGCAGGGCGAGGGGCCGGACTGGGAGGTGGCCTGGAGGGAGGACAGGGGCCGCAACACAAGGAAGGTGAGTGGAGTGAGGAGTTAAGGGCCACATCTCAATAGGCTGATGTGGCTTTCTCTCCGCGTGTCCTTTCCTTCATCCATACTGATCTGAAAGACTGGGCTAGATAAGAGCAAATTGCCTCCACCTCTCCTGTCTTTTCAGGCCAGTAAAGGAGACAAGGAGAGGGAAGCACTGTAGACTATTGAGAGACACCCAAGAAAAAAAGCGATCATATAATGAACCTTTTGATCAGTGCTGCAACCTCTAACGGTCATTACTATGACTATCTCCTTCATTGAAGGACACGTTTGGTGTCCCATCATCAGTCGTAGGGGAGCCGAGGGTACCCAACCACACTACAGGAGACGAGGCCTCTAGGCTCTGCGTGAGGAAGACCATTGTGGTGGGAAATGTCTCCAAGTACGTGGCTGATATTATCAATGAGTTTTCCTGTTTTTTACTCAATTGAATCTGAGAGCTTTTCAAGACAATAAGCAGGTTTCCATTGGTTTATTCGACAAAAGCAATGTCACCAATTGTTTTTGTTGAGACGTGTAATGGAAATGGCCGATATAGGATACATTTTCTAAAGATCAACAACATTTTTATCCGTTCAACAGGGGTGGATTTTTCTTCTGTCTAACTTTCTTTATTGCGACAAATTATGGTGGAAATTGTGTTTTTCTAATAAATGATGATTGCCAAATACCTTTGAAGGTACGCGGGGCACGTGATGTAGGCTAATCACGTAACTATAAGCTCCACTCCACATTTAATTCTAAATGCCTACTGCTTGCAAAAGTATTTTTTTCAAACAAAAATTATGTTTCTTTGCAGGACAAGGATTGTCCTGACTTTCAAGAATGCCTGAATTGCTTCGCCTTGCTTTTCTGGTTGGCTGGCAAGTTTCAGTATCCAATTATTTCAGATCTACAGAAATGCAAGTTTCACCATGGCATGGACTGTGGCGATACGTTGGTACATGAGAATTATTAGAATATGGCAAATATTAGTCAATTATTGCATTCTATTTTTGGAACCTCACCCTAGCAGACAATTGTCGCATCTATTTTCTATGCAAACTTTCTAAATGTCGACAAATGAATCACTGGACAAGTTGATGGAAACCTAGCTAGTGGTTCCCATAATTTTTTTGTGACACAGTGAACTTTCTAAACCCTTTCACAATGTATCTAGTCCTTTGTGACATACACAGGGAGATATGAACAACAGCAGTGTGTTGCAAGCCCTTGGTATACAGTTGAGTTTCTCAGTACTGTAACCATTTAGTCAGCACACCTTGTTTTTGTTCCCTCACACTACAGCGAGCAGTTGGGTAACTGGGTGCATGTCATGCAAGCCCAATCTTGATACAGCACATAAAGAGCCTCAGTGTCCTGATCACTGACATGTTTTCCCCCTGGATCTCAAACCTGTTTAGGGGTTACAGGGAGACACTATACCAGAACACAACAACTAGGCCATGACCTCTGTCATAAGGTGTCATAACAGTGACATAAAACATTAATTACTACTTATGTCACCTGACTTCACAAAGTAGCTAGAATTACTATGTTCAAAAGTTATATCATGTACTACCATGGCCTATGAAATATATTTGGAATTGGTTTACTCTTTTTTGAAAGGTTTAAGTGCCCTGTTTCTCTGGGATCCCATTAACGAGAGAGAGAGTCTCCAAACCCCCCCCCCCCCCCCCCCCCTCCGCGAGGCAGCTCCCTAACTCTCCCCCTGCGAGGCAGCTCCCTCACTCTGCCCCTGCAAGGCAGCTCCCTCCTCCCTCCTCCCTCCACACTTTATCTCTCTTCCTCCTTGTGTTTTACTCTCTCTACTTCTCTCCTTTCTCCCTCCTTCATCTCCCCCTCTCCAGAAGAGAGCCCAGCATTGACAACTTTGTTGAGAAAGTCTGGTTCTTTCTGCAACCCCAGCTACAACCCGACAACCTGGAGCAAGTCAGGTGTGTGTGTGTGTGTGTGTACTGATGTTAATGTGATTGCGTGTGACAGTATTTTATGGAGGTAGGTCTTGTTATTGAATAGATCACTGGGGTGTTGCTTTTATATGCAGGCCTCAGGCAACAGCAAGAAGTGTTGCTTTTATATGCAGGCCTCAGACAACAGCAGAAAGGTTGAGACTCTCTGAGCAACATGTTTTCATCTGATACTACCATCTATCTAGTGTTGCCCCTGGTTACACCATTTCCATTTGATATTACAGGTCAACAAAAGTTTTATGAAAAACTTTTGTTTGGCCAGACAATGATGTAGGCCTAGCTATTACATAAACGGTTGCAATCAAATTCAATCAATCAAATGTTTTTTTTAAAAAATAAATTCCTTTTTACAACAGCCGTTGTCGTAAAGTGCTTTACAGATACCCAGCCTCAGGCCCCATCCGTTAGACTGCTTGAGTAGAATGCCGCTCCCATCACAAACTGAAATGTCATGGAGTAATAGCACCCTCATGTGGACATGAGACTATGCACCAAAACCTTTTAGACATCACACAGGAGTTAGGTCGGTCAAGTTGTCTCTAGTAGTAATGCGCGGGTTGACTAATAACCCGCAGTCCCCGTGGGTATAGCCGTAGTCCGGGCGGGTTTAGTGTAATTAAATATAGTGTGGATGAAGGGCGGGCGTGTGACCAGAAAGAGAAAACAATACCCCCCCCCAAAAAAATCCATTATTGTGCTCTTTATATTTATAGGCTACATTGAGGTTTTTCTTTAGTTCTTTTAGGATATCTGGCATTAGTGCATAAGCCTAAACAGGGTGTAACTGTATGCCTACACGCCATTCGCCAAATGCTTTTGGGAACGGGCAGAAAACGTTCATGTCAATCCACAGAGGCAAAAAGCACAGTGTCGGAGTTTAATTCAATACAAGATGCGTAAAGGAGAGTTGAAAATAAAGAGAAGGGAGGGTCAGAAAAGTAATGTTTGTGACAGATTTGGTGAAGTGGTAAAAGAGGATGATAGCGGTGCCGGCTATGTTGTGTGATGATTGTGAGGCGCTATACAAATTCGACAGCAACAAGACGGGGACTTCAAATAGGCTTATGGCAAGTCAAGGGAACTGTAGCCTACTGTTCAGATGGGTTAAATGTAAACTGAAATCTGGACACTGACTGTAGGTCTATAACCTCTCACATGGCTTTAATAATAACTCCTGCAGAATTATGCATTTCTTGCAGTAAAATGATGCATCAAATGTAGGCTACATTTTCTATCGGGAACAGAAGTGGAGAAATATTATTTATTTCATTCAGCATCTTGAGAGAATGCGAATGCGCAGTTATATACTGTCTGTAGAGGTGCTATCTTTATCAGCATCAGAAAAGCTGATAGTATTTCAATCACATAGAATATGCATCCAAGCCGAACTGAAATCTTATCAGAAACATGTTGGGTCGTTTTCACAGCTTACTATTTCCATACAACCGGTCAAACTGATGTCATTTGCAAATTGTGCACAGAAAATCTTTCCCTTTTTTTATTTGGTTATTGCATTTTCTCCGCGGTCACTAAATGTCTTTGCGCCGAGAAAGAAGCAGAGATGACAGAGAGAACTTTACCGATGTCAGCTAGATTGAAGCATTCATTCTATTGATTTATGACATTATTCTGGTGAGCAAGTGTTTATTTAGTATTCTAGGGCAACATATAATGACAGAAGAGAAGCTGCATGTATCTAATTATAGACAAGTTGACTAACAAATAGTCAAGCAGAAATGACAAGCAGAAACGTGTCTAAAGCAGGCAAATGAAAATCCTGCACCCCCTGAGAAAAAATTGTTCCGCCGTCTCTGACTGTAGCCTACAGCGCATTTTCTATATTAGTGGATTACGGTTGGGTGTGGGCCTCAGATGTTTACTTTATAACATAGTCGGCGGTTGCAGATGGGTTGTTAGCAATTGCGGGCGGGTGCGAGTGAACAAACAGCTGACCCGCGCACCACTAGTCCCTAGACACTGATCTAAGGCCAGCTTGTCCTTTTCCACACTAATGGTTAAAGGTTATGATTTGGGGTGGGAAAGTTGATCCTAGACCTGCAATGCCGCCTAAGGGCAACTTCTACAGAGCCCGCTGACACACCTGACACACACCCTATGACCTGTGTACCTATGACCTGTGTGAGCAGTCTGAGTCAGACCAGGAGTCAATATGACTAACCGTGCTGACACACCCTTCACCTACAGACAGTGTAACCACTCAGAAATACGAAAATCTCATCAGAATACCTCAGGCAGAGCCCTGACACGCATAAAGGTTGATCCTGCTTTAGAATCCCCATAGACACAGGGTTTTTTCTGATCCTCTGCTCTCTGGCTGTTTTTAGCTGACCAGATACACAAGGCTCTTAGTAACCCAGATAGATGCACCCTGACTGAGAGACTGGCTGGCTGGTTGACTAACTGGCTGACTGACTGGCTGGCTGACTGGCTGGCTGAGTGGAGGATTCAAACTCACTGAACCCCACAGACACATAGCTAAAGCCTTCTAAGACACATCTAAGGTAGCCTGGGTACCAGTCTCTTCACCTAACATTTCACTCTTTGCCGCTCCTTGTCATTACCATAGAGACTGGCCTTTCGGCAATCTTCAAACATTCTATCATTAATGAGCACGAGGAGATCAGAGGATTGAATAACCCTCACAGCTATCATTCAATCACAATATTTATGCAAATTAAACTGATAGGAAAACTTTCTAACTTAATTCATACATTTTATTTTATTTTTATGTCATTTAGCATAAGAGCGACTTACAGTTAGTGAGTGCATACATTATTTATTTTTTTATTTTTTTCATACTGGCCCCCCTTGGGAATCGAACCCACAACCCTGGTGTTGCAAACACCATGCTCTACCAACTGAGCTACTCGGGAGCCAATTTTATTGGATTCTTTCTAACATTGGGCATTCTGACAGAATACAAGCACATTGTAAACATAAACATTGGACGCGGGGAGAACCGAGGCTTCCCGTTTATTGCATTTCTACCACCAGCTAATGTGATCACATCACACCAGAGAAGCTCTTGCCATTCAAACTTACCCGCCAGTTCATTGTGAACACTGTAGCCTATTTTATATCCAGGAAGCAAGAGTAAGGTACTATTCATAGCAGATTTCGAAAAGGCATTTGATAAAGTTCGACTGGGGTTTATATATAAAATGCCTGGAGCATTTAAATTTGGGAGAATCTCTTATAAAATGGGTCAAAATCATGTATAGTAACCCTAGGTGTAAAATAGTAAAGAATGGCTATTTCTCAGAAAGTTGTAAACTGTCAAGAGGAGTGAAACAAGGTTGTCCACTATCGGCATATCTATTTATTGTGGCCATCGAGATGTTAGCTATTAAAATCAGATCCAATAATAATATCAGAGGATTAGAAATCCAGGGCTTAAAAACAAAGGTGTCATTGTACGCTGATGATTCATGTTTTCTTTTAAATCCACAACTAGAATCCCTAGGGCCACAGCCTCATAGATGATCTAGATACATTTTCTAACCTCTCTGGATTACAACCAAATTATGACAAATGTACTATATTACGTATTGGATCACTAAAAAATACAATTTTTACATTACCATGTAGTTTACCAATAAAATGGTCTGATGGTGATGTGGATATACTCGGAATACATATCCCAAAGGAAATAAATGATCTCACTTCAATACATTTTAATAGAAAGTTAGCAAAAATAGATAAGATCTTACTACCATGGAAAGGAAAATACCTGTCAATTTGTGGAAAAATCACCCTGATTAACTCTTTAGTATTATCCCAGTTTACCTATTTGCTTATGGTCTTGCCTACGCCTAGCGAACAGTTTTTGAAATTATATGAGAGAAAAATATTAAATTTTATTTGGAACGGCAAGCCAGACAAAATTAAAAGGGCATATTTATATAATGAAGGACAGAAATTATTAAATATTAAAGCATTAGACCTATCACTAAAAGCTTCTGTTACGTGAATTATTTAACAAACTATTTTAGTGCCTCTGTGCGTCTCCCAAAAGGTTGTAAGTCTTTTGGGATTTAAGTAACGGCCAGAGTCCCGGTCTGCATAGTCAGAGATATTTATTCATTGAGAATTCTGCCATCACAATTTCAGAGTCCATCTTTTATACTCATACGTCATACAAAAAGAAATCCCTCCCCTCTGTAGGCGGGCTGTAGTTTTCCACTCTAAAACTGCTCTACTGACCTTCAGTTCACACACACACACATATACACACATGCATACACACATACATACACACACACACACACATATCCTACTCCCTGCATTACTCAGTTATTGCCGTTCTCACAATATTCTGCACCATGTTTTCATAACAGTTTCTCCCCTCCCTAAATTGGGAGGCCTCTTTATCTTAGTTTCTCAGTTGTCTTTGTTGTCTGGCCTAACTCTTACTCACATTGCTAAATAGTGGCTCAATGCCATAGCCTTTACTGGTCCTACACTCACACATTTCTAACACATTATACACTGTTTCAGGGTGTAATAATTAGTCATTAATAATTAATCTATCAGCTTCAGTCATTATTATTATTATATTATTATTATTATTATACAAAAGTTATACTTAAATCCGAACTGGTTCTCAAGCAAATTAGTAAGATTGTCTCACCCAATGTTCAAGAAAGGCCTTTTTCCCATTATTCAGATTACAACAACTCATTTGCAGTTATTTGAAAAGGAAATCATCTCCCAAATATCACTATTTCTAAAAGAAGCCATAGAAAGTTGGTTGCAATTTCAATTTAATCCTCCAGAAACGACAGAACAAATAATGCAACAAATATTGTGGTTAAACTCAAATATACTAATTGACAAAAAACCTTTATTTTTTGACAGAATGTTTAAAAAATGTATAATCTTCGTAAATGATATCATCGGTAGGACTGGTGGAGTTATGTCGCACATGCAGCTAACAAAAACATATGGAAATGTCTGCTCTACCCAAAATTACAACCAAATAATTGCAGCCTTACCGCAAAAGTGGAAGAGGAAAGTGGAAGGGGGAGAAAGTAAGGAACTTGTCTGTCAGCCTTGCATTAAAGAACATAATTGGTTAAGGAAAACTGTGATAAATAAAAAAGCATATCAGTTTCACTTAAGGACCAAAGGATTGACAGCCGTCCCATATAGATTGCAAAATAGTTGGGAAGAGATTTTTGACGTACCGATCCCATGGCATAGTGTTTATGAACTGACATGCAAAATGACACCGGATTCAAAAATTAGAATCTTTCAATTTAAATTATTATATAAAATTCTTGCTACCAATAGAATGTTATTTATATGGGGGATACAATCTTCCCAGCTCTGCAGATTTTGCTGTGAAGAGACAGAATCATTAGATCATTTGTTTTGGTTCTGTCCATTTGTAGCTTGTTTTTGGACACAGGTCCAGGAATGGCTAAAGGATTGCAATATTTACCTGGAGCTAACCTTGCAGATAGCACTAATGGGTGATCTGAAAAGTCATAGTCAATCGATCAATAATATAATAATACTTTTAGCAAAAAAAATTATTTTCAATTTACAATCTGTAGAAACAATGAGAATAGAAGGGTTCAGAACTTTTGTAAAACATCACAGTACAGTTGAAAAATATATGGCAAATAGAAATCCAATACGGATGGTGTTAAGAGATAGATGGGAGGTGTTGAATGGAGTTGAAGGATGGGACTAATAACAACTAACAACAACTAATAACAACAAGATAACTAATGTAAAGCATACTGTGTCTATAATAAGTATATAGGTTATAGGTTGAGAGCTTTTGTGAAAGAGCACAGTTAGAAATATATGGCATATAGAAGCAAACCGGATGGACATCATGAAAATGATCGGAGAGGTTGAGGGTAGAGGAAGTTCAGGAGTAAAATGTATATAGTATGTATAAGCTGGAAGTAGAGGCCTAAGCATTGTTGTTCACTAGTTTACTCCAATTAAGGAAGGGGTGGTGGGGTTGGAAAGTAATAAAGGGAAATATATTTTTTAAAAGGATATGTATATATATGTACAGTTGAAGTCGGAAGTTTACATACACCAAATACATTTAAACTCAGTTTTTCCACAATTCCTGACATTTAATCCTAGTAAAAATTCCCTGTCTTAGGTCAGTTAGGATCACCACTTTATTTTAAGAATGTGAAATGTCAGAATAATAGTAGAGATAATGATTTATTTCAGCTTTTATTTCGTTCATCACATTCCCAGTGGGTCAGAAGTTTACAGACACTCAATTAGTATTTGGTAGCATTGCCTTTAAATTGTTTAACTTGGGTCAAACGTTTCGGGTAGCCTTCCACAAGCTTCCCACAATAAGTTTGGTGAATGTTGGCCCATTCCTCCTGACAGAGCTGGTGTAACTGAGTCAGGTTTGTAGGCCTCCTTGCTCGCACACGCTTTTTCAGTTCTGCTCACACATTTTCTATAGGTTTGAGGTCAGGGCTTTGTGATGGCCACTCCAATACCTTGACTTTGTTGTCCTCAAGCCATTTTGCCACAACTTTGGAAGTATGCTTGGGGTCATTGTCCATTTGGAAGACCCATTTGCGACCAAGCTTTAACTTCCTGACTGATGTCTTGAGATGTTGCTTCAATATATCCACATAATTTTCCTTCCTCGTGATGCCATCTATTTTGTGAAGTGCACCAGTCCCTCCTGCAGTAAAGCACCCCCACTGCATGATGCTGCCACCCCCGTGCTTCACGGTTGGGATGGTGTTCTTCAGCTTGCAAGCCACCCCCTTTTTCCTCCAAACATAACGATGGTCATTATGGCCAAACAGTTCTATTTTTGTTTCATCAGACCAGAGGACATTTCTCCATAAAGTACGATCTTTGTCCCCATGTGCAGTTGCAAACCATAGTCTGGCTTTTTTATGGCGGTTTTAGAGCAATGGCTTCTTCCTTGCTGAGCGGCCTTTCAGGTTATGTCGATATAGGACTTGTTTTACTGTGGATATAGATACTTTTGTACCTGTTTCCTCCAGCATCTTCACAAGGTCCTTTGCTGTTGTTCTGGGATTTATTTTTACGTTTCACACCAAAGTACGTTCACCTCTAGGAGACAGAGCTGGTCTCCTTCCTGAACGGTATGACCGCTGCGTGGTCCCATGGTGTTGATACTTGCGTACTATTGTTTGTACAGATGAACGTGGTACCTTCAGGCATTTGGAAATTGCTCCCAAGGATGAACCTGACTTGTGGAAGTCTACAATTTGTTTTCTGAGGTCTTGGCTGATTTCTTTTGATTTTCCCATGATGTCAGCAAACAGGCACTGAGTTTGAAGGTAGGCCTTGAAATACATCCACAGGTACACCTCCAATTGACTCAAATTATGTCAATTAGCCTATCAGAAGCTTCTAAAGCTGCTCTGAGGCGTCCGCATGGTCCTAAAGTACACCTGAGCCACATTTTGTATCACAGTGCAATGACAAAACTGGGGGGGACTAACATGCAATTTCAGAATGTGTGTGCCCCTGGCAGTCTCTCGCTCCCTCCTTCAAACGTTCCTTTTCAATTAATTTGATAGGCAACATTATATTAGCATTATGCTATAGTGTAGCCTAGGCCTACTTTCTGATGGACTACAGCCAATATTTTTAAGGTGAGACAAGGTTTTGAATATGTTTTTAGGAAAGGAGAATGTGATTTGTGTACATCTGAGGAGCGCTGGTGGCTTTGATTGATGGGTCCTTTTAGGGCAGGGTTCCCAAACTGGTTGGCCCCACAAGTTTTCTGAGCAAATTATTTTTAATTTTATTTAAATACATATATTTTCTTGTTGGACATTAAATATTGTAAAAACACCAGCAAATCAGCTCAGACTGATTTTAATTTAGGAAATCTCTTCCAAAGTATTCCCACACATAATAGACAGATATACAGTATGTGATCGTATATAAATGTAAGCAAGTTTTGAAATGATTCTGTTTTAGTTCAATATTATATACGTTTGGGCTTCTTGCGGTCAATTTGCAGTTTACAAGTTATTTGTAATTATGATCCAGCCCCCTGACCATCTGCTGAAGAAAAAATCAGCCCGCTGCTGAATCTAGTTGATGATGCCTGTTTTAGTGTGTGTGTGTGTGTGTGTGTGTGTGTGTGTGTTCACTAATTCTCTCTACGTCCATTCAGAAAGTTTCCTAAAGTAGCTTGTCTGGACAAATAATATAACTGAAATGAGCATAACAAAATTGTAAAAATGTAAGCAAGTCATGATGATCAGCATACAGTTGAAGTCGGAAGTTTACATACACTTAGGTTGGAAAAACTAGTTTTTCAACCACTCCACAAATGTCTTGTTAACAAACTATAGTTTTGGCAAGTACGTTCATCTGTACAAACAATAGTACGCAAGTATAAACACCATGGGACCACGCAGCTGTCATACCTGTCAGGTGTCAGTGTGCAGCGGTAGGACGGAGTCGGCGCAGGACACAGAACTGAGTAAATGACAAACTTTACTCGAAAAATGGGGTGGTAATTGAGTCGCCTTCTTTTTACAGAAGGCGAGAGCCAAATCGGCATATTCGGGGGGGGATGTGCATGGGGGAGACCTGGTTTGGACTTTCCACCGACGTTGCACCTATGGAAACATCTACACACCTCCCTGAGCACTGACGTGACCATCCCTTCAGAGCCCTCTGTTGCCACAAAATAGTGGGGTCATGATGGGCCAACCAGGGAAGCCCCAACACCACAGGAAACGCAGGAGAATTGATCAGGAAGAGACTAATACTTTCCTCATGACCCTCCTGCGTTATCATACATAGTGGAGCTGTGACCTCCCTAATCAGGCCCGATCCTAAAGGACGACTATCTAAGGCATGTACAGGAAAGGGCACATCAACAGGAACAATAGGGATCCCTAATCTAAGTGCAAACGTATGGTCAATAAAGTTCCCAGCTGCGACTGAATCTACTAGCGCCTTATGCTGGGAATGCGGGGAAAACTCAGGAAACTTTATACAGACACACATGTGCGCAACAGGGAGCTCTGGGTGAGTCGGGTGCCTACTCACCTGGGATGATCCACCAGTGCCCGGCCTGCTGCCTCGGCTCCCTGGGGAACCTCCCCAGCACCGACCAGCAGTGTGCCCTCTGTGGCCACAGGTGGTGCAGGAAACAGCCCCCCCCTCCGGTCACCCTTAGAGCAGCACCTCCGAGCTCCATAGGTGTAGACTCGGAAGTGCTAGGGGATGGAACGGACGGACCCCAATCCGAACGTCCGCGGGTGGCCAACAGGTTATCCAGCCGGATGGATAACTCCACCAGCTGGTCGAGTGTAAGGGTGGTGTCCCTGCAGGCCAGCTCCCGACGAACGTCCTCCCATAGACTACACCGGTAATGGTCGATCAGGGCCCTCTCATTCCATCCCACGCTGGCAGCCATGGTCCTGAAGTCCAGTGCGAAGTCCTGTACGCTCCTCTTCCCCTGTCTGAGATGGAACAAGCGTTCCCCCGCCACTCTCTGATCGAAGACCCCCCGGAAGCGTCAGGTGAAATCCTCGTAGCGGACCAACGTAGCGTTTATCCCTCCCCATTCGACATTGGCCCACTCCAGCGCTTTCCCCGACAAACAGGAGATGAGGGCGGACACTCTCTCGTATCCCGAGGGAGCCGGGTGGACGGTCGCCAGGTAGAGCTCCACCTGGAGCAGGAACCCCTGGCACCCGGCAGCCGTCGCATCATAGGCCTTCGGGAGCGAGAGCCGAATCCCACTGGGTCCAGGTGACGGAGGGGTGGACAGCGGTGTGGGTTGAGGTGAAGTTGATGGGGGTGTGGGAAAACCCTCTCTCTCCCATCGCTCCATGGTGTGCAGCACGCGATCCATGGCTGTGCCCAGATTGTGGAGCATCATCGCGTGCTGCTGGATGCGCTCCTTCACCGGTACCGGAGGACTGGGTGCACCTGCTGACTCCATATCGGGTGCATGATTCTGTCAGGTGTCAGTGTGCAGCGGTAGGACGGAGTAAGGCGCAGGACACAGAACCGAGTAAATGACAAACTTTACTCGAAAAAGCAACAAATCTAATTTCCACTCAGGGAAATACAACAGCTCACAGCAGTATATAACATCAAACAAAGAACAATCACGCACAACACCATGAGGGAACCAGAGGGTTAAATAGGGAAACAAATTAACGTGATGGGAACCAGGTGTGTACAATACAGACAAAACAAATGGAACACAGAAACTTAGATCGGTGGCAGCTAGAAAGCCGATGACGACGACCGCCGATAGCCGCCCGCACAAGGAGAGTCACCAACTTCTGCGGAAGTCGTGACAATACCGCTCAGGAAGGAGACGTGTTCTGTCTCCTAGAGATGAATGTACTTTGGTGCGAAAAGTGCAAATCAATCCCAGAACAACAGCAAAGGACCATGTGAAGACGCTGGAGGAAACTGGTACAAAAGTATCTATATCCACAGTAAAACGAGTCCTATATCGACATAACCTGAAAGGCTGCTCAGCAAGGAAGAAGCCACTGCTCCGAAACCGCCATAAAAAAGCCAGACTACGGTTTGCAACTGCACATGGGGACAAAGATTGTACTTTTTGGAGAAATGTCCTCTGGTCTGATGAAACAAAAATAGAACTGTTTGGCCATAATGACCATCGTTATGTTTGGAGGAAAAAGGGGGTGGCTTGCAAGCTGAAGAACACCATCCCAACCGTGAAGCACGGGGGTGGCAGCATCATGCAGTGGGGGTGCTTTACTGCAGGAGGGACTGGTGCACTTCACAAAATAGATGGCATCACGAGGAAGGACAATTATGTGGATATATTGAAGCAACATCTCAAGACATCAGTCAGGAAGTTAAAGCTTGGTCGCAAATGGGTCTTCCAAATGGACAATGACCCCAAGCATACTTCCAAAGTTGTGGCAAAATGGCTTAAGGACAACAAAGTCAAGATATTGGAGTGGCCATCACAAAGCCCTGACCTCAAACCTATAGAAAATGTGTGGGCAGAACTGAAAAAGCGTGTGCGAGCAAGGAGATCTACAAACCTGACTCAGTTACACCAGCTCTGTCAGGAGGAATGGGCCAACATTCACCCAACTTATTGTGGGAACCTTGTGGAAGGCTACCGAAATGTTTGACCCAAGTTAAACAATTTAAAGGCAATGCTACCAAATACTAATTGAGTGTATGTAAACTTCTGACCCACTGGGAATGTGATGAAATAAATAAAAGCTGAAATAAATAATTCTCTCTACTATTATTCTGACATTTCAGATTCTTAAAATAAAGTGGTGATCCTAACTGACCTAAAACAGGGACTTTTTACTAGGATTAAATGTCAGGAATTGTGAAAAACTGAGTTTAAATGTATTTGGCTAAGGAGTATGTAGACTTCAACTGTATGTGCGAGGAATGACGACAGTTGCCAGTTTTGCGGTTCTTTCCTCTCATTAATGGAATGCAACTGATGTAAACGTAGCTCGTTTGAATCTTGTAGGCTAATATTTTCTGTATCATTATTTCTGTCTCATTACGGAGTTGTCACGATCGCTTATAGACGGGACGGACCAAGGCGCAGCGTGATATGCGTACATGTTTATTTATACTGAATAAACAAGCGACAAAACAACAAATGAAACGAAACGTGAAGTCCAAGGCAGCACAACACAACATACCTTACACGGAACAAGATCCCACAACCCACTAGTGCCAATAGGCTGCCTAAGTATGGTCCCCAATCAGAGACAACGAGCTACAGCTGCCTCTGATTGGGAACCACACCGGCCAACATAGATCTAAACGATCTAGATCATCAACATAGAAATATATAACATAGAACATACACAACACAGCAAATACACACCCTGACTCAACAAATACGAGTCCGACCGCGCCACATAAACATAACAGGGTAGGGGCCGGGTGGGAATTCCACCTCGGAGGCGGATCCGGCTCCGGGCGTGACCACCACTTACTCTCCACCTCCCTGTTGCGCCCCTGGTTTGGTCTGGACCTCGGCGCGCTGCTTCCCCTCTCCTTCCTCCCACGACGTACCAAGCCCTGTCTGGACCCTGGTGTGGGAGACCCCGAACCTGGAGAGGGGCTGACGTCTGGGTCTGGACTGGAAACGCTGACTGGAGCTGGACCCGACGACGGTGAATCGAACTGCTCTGGCTCCGGAGTGGAGCGGCTGACCGGAGCTGGACCCCGGTGGAGCGGATTGCTCTGGCTCCGGAGTGGATCCGCTGACCGGAGTTGGACCAGACCCCGGTGGAGCGGATTGCTCTGGCTCCGGAGTGGAGCCGCTGACCGGAGCTGGACTGGACCCCGGTGGAGCGGATTGCTCTGGCTCCGGAGTGGAGCAGCTGACCGGTGCCGGACCAGGAACCAGTGGAACAGGCACGGGCCGTGCCGGACTGGACACACGCACCACTGGCTTGGTGCGAGGGACAGGAACAGGCCGGACCGGGCTGGCGACGCGCACCACTGGCTTGGTGCGAGGGGCAGGAACAGGCCGGGCCGGGCTGGCGACGCGCACCACTGGCTTGGTGCGAGGGACAGGAACAGGCCCTCCCTCTGAACCAATAGCCCCCGTAACCTGGTGGCCTCCTCTCCTAACCTGCAGATCCGCCCTGTCGCTGCTTCCTGCTGCCTCGTCGTCCACACCGTGTGCCCCCCCAAAAACATTTATTGGGGTTGCCTCTCGGGTGTCCGTCGTCGGCACGGTTGGCACCGTTTCTCCTCTCCTGCCTGGGCATTTACCTTCGCCCATGGCCCTTTCCCCGCGAATATCTCCTCCCATGACCACAGTTTGCCCACCTGTGACATCGCTACTCGCTCTTCCTGGGCACGCTGCTTGGTCCTCGTTTGGTGGGATCTTCTGTTATGATCGCTTATAGACGGGACGGACCAAGGCGCAGCGTGATATGCGTACATGTTTATTTATACTGAATAAACAAGCGACAAAACAACAAATGAAACGAAACGTGAAGTCCACGGCAGCACAACACAACACAACATACCTTACACGGAACAAGATCCCACAATCCACTAGTGCCAATAGGCTGCCTAAGTATGGTCCTCAATCAGAGACAACGAGCTACAGCTGCCTCTGATTGGGAACCACACCGGCCAACATAGATCTAAACGATCTAGATCATCAACATAGAAATATATAACATAGAACATACACAACACAGCAAATACACACCCTCACTCAACAAATACGAGTCCCTTGAGTCAGGGCGTGACAGGAGTCCTCTTTGAACAACATGATCTTGTATTGACATTGCCTTCTCACAAGGGAATTACCTCAGCAGGTCGTAACAGTATTGTTTGTTTGTTGTTCTTAAAATTCAAATTCTATATTGCGCCAAATTTGTGTGCACCCCATGTTCCATAACGTTGTAATGGAATATACCAACTACCAATCAGAAACAGCGCCGTAAAACCAGCTGCATATTGAACGTTGAGATTGCCGAAAGGCCTGTCTCTTTGGCAATGACAAGGAGAGGCAAGGAGTAGGAATGTTAGATGAAGAGAGCGGTACTCAGGCTACATCAAAGGTCTTCAAGTGTGGGAATTACACACAGGTGAACAAACACTGACTATATAACACACGCACGTAGTACAAACAGACATGCACACACACACACACTGGCCGTCAGATCAGCCTCTGGGCCACTGGATGAGAACAGGAGGCCTCAAAGAAAGGAGGAGATGAGCGAGAGAGAGCCTCCTGGTAATTTATTTGGGGGGAGAATGTCTACAGAGAAGCCTGAGTCAGACTATAGGAGGAGATGGGAAACTTTCTCTGACAGACTGTTTTTGATGTTTTTCAAGGGTAGTTATGATGTTGTTGTCATGGATGTTATGTTTAATCTAAACCAAGGTGTGTGTGTGTGTGTGCGTGTATTTGTGTTTATGTGTGTGTGTCCCCCTGATCCAAGTATGTGTGTGTTCATGACTCTTGACTGTGTCTGTTTTCAGTGAGCCTCCGTTCCACCTGACGTGCCGTGGCTGGGGGGAGTTTCCTGTCCGCATCAGATCCACTTTAAAGAGCCCAGCAACAAACGCATTGACATCGTACATCATGTCAAGGTCAGATTAGATATTCAACTCAACTTTATTTACACTGGAAACACGTTTAAATCAAAGAGGAGGAGATGATGCTCTTCTCTTATTCTCTTTCTTTATTTTCTCTCTCTCTCTGTCTCTACCTCACTCTCTCTCTACCTCTCTCTACCTCGCTCTCTCTACCTCTCTCTCTCTCTCTCTCGTTCTCTACCTCTCTCTCTCTACCTCTCTCTCTCTACCTCGCTCTCTCTCTACCTCTCTCTCTCTCTGCCTCTCTCTCTCTCTCTCTCTCTCTCTCTCTCTCTCTCTCTCTCTCTCTCTCTCTCTCTCTCTCGCTCTACCTCTCTCTCTCTCTCTCTCTCTCTCTCTCTCTCTCTCTACCTCTCTCGCTGTCTCTCTCTCTCTCTACCTCTCTCTCTCTCTGCCTCTCTCTCTCGCTCTCTGTCTCTCTCTCTCTCTCTCTAACTCTCTCGCTGTCTCTCTCGCAGTCTCTCTCTCTCTACCTCTCTCGCTCTCTCTACCTCTCGCTCTCGCGCTCTCTCTCTCTCGCTCTACCTCTCTCTCTCTCTCTCTCTCGCTCTCTCTCTCTCTACCTGTCTCTCTCGCTCTCTCTCTACCTCTCTCTCTCTCTACCTCTCTCTACCTCTCGCTCTCTCTCTACCTCTCTCTCTCTCTCTACCTCTCTCTACCTCTCGCTCTCTCTCTACCTCTCTCTCTCTCTCTACCTCTCTCTCTCTCTTCTCTCTCTGTCTCTCTCCCTGTCTCTGTCTCTGTTTCTCTGTCTGTCTCTCGCTCTCTCGCTCTGTCTCTCTCTCTCTCCTACAGCTGGACAGAACTTACACAGGCCTGCAGACAGTGCGAACAGAAATAGTAAGCCTGTTATTAATTTACTGCTTTCAAACTTCTCTATTACGTTTACAAATCTACTAGCAAGACACCTACACCTTACACTACATGGGACCATAGCCCCAGCATTGATCTCAAATTTGACTCTTTCTGTTGAATATACCGTTTTTTACCACTGTGAACATTGACCCTTAAACTCACTCTGTCTTCTCTCTGTTGTCTCTGTCAGGTGGTGGATGTTGAGCTCCACAGGAACTTCCTGTCCCCTTCCCCACTTCCTCTTCCTCCCATGACCACCACCACCAGCGTGCAGCCAGCCCCTCGTCCCCCTACTCTCTGCCTCAGACACCAGGCCCCCTCTCTGGCCGCTGCAGCTCTCCACTCCCTCTCTCACAGGACAACCACCCCACCATCGCAGAGAAAGGTGAGATACATGGGGGAATATAAATATAATTACTAGAACAGGATAAGCCCTCGGACCACTGCCATTTGAAGTGCACTCAAGGGTTAATTCAATATGGCTGTCATTCTGTTTCTATGCTTGGGGGGTTATATTCAGATAGAGTTGGGACTGAGACATCTAGCGTAACTCTAGTCCGCGCACCATAGAAGAGACAAACATTTTCAATTGAGGCCTTGACGTGAACTGCAAAATAAGTAGCTGTAACTGTTTGCATTGGATTGATGTCACTTTCATCTCCTAGTCAGTGAATCACGACCAGCCCAAGTGGATTTGCTGTTATTTTTCACCTCTTTTTTTTTTCTTCTTTTAATCCTTTCCTCTGCAGGCCTATAGTGAATTATTGATGAGGCTGGACTGAGAAACCGTCTCATCCCCTCCCTCTCTCTGGCTCTCTCCCTCTCTCTCTCTATCCTACCTCTCTCTCCCCCTATCTCTTTGTGCCAGGATGAAGGTAATTACATTGTAGATGAATCCCAGAGTGGTTTTTAATGGTTATTACCTCCTTCCCCTCTCTCTCTCTCTCTCTCTCTCTCTATCCTCTCTTCCCGTCCAGGTCTGCCCATCAAAGCGGGGAGGTCCGTGGTGTACAGCACGCCTCCTTCAGCCTCGGAACGCACCCCATCCCGGCCTAAAGTCACAGAGAAGATTGCGTTGGGTTCCCATGGCAACACTTAGCCTTCCAGCCAATCACTGCCAGCTGTAAGATTGTGTCAGGTAACTATCTACCAATGGGATCTGGCGGTATTGGAGCGAACGGAGGAAGGGAGGGAGATAGGGGAACTGTTGAATGATTCAGTAGTTTTATTTGGTTTTTGTTATGGTAGTCAGTCAGACCTCCAGTGGGGATATTTATGTGATTCGTTTTCTTATTCAAAGGAAACGGAAGAAACTGTCAGTCAATCTCAGTTTAAAAACACTGTCCTCTTTTAACATGGAAATGGGGTTACATTTCTAAATTGGGGCACACAAATGCCTAAGGGAAAATCTTTAGATAGATTGGCTGTTGAAACTAAAGCACAACTTGTGATTGTTCATAGCCTGTATTTGCGAGGATTCAGAGCTTTAGAAAAATTTATGTTTTAGGTCTAAGACACGCCTGAACATTTTTGTCAGTCAGACGTCTACAGCTGGTGGTCCCTAAAACACAGTCGCTGAATGATAGGCAGACGAATGCTAGATCCACGTGTGGTGCGACGTGTGCAAGCCTTTATAATGAATATCTTTACAATGAGCAGCTTGTTTGTGATTTGTTTTGGTCCCAAAGGTTCACCCATCTCCACACCCAGCCGCTCGCCCCTCCCCCGGACCCTCACCTCCACCCCTGTACACACCAAACAGGGCTCCTCCGTACTCAAAAACCCTTACATCATCGTCGACAAGCCCGGCCAGGTCATCCGGATGGCAATGACCTCCTTCGCCGCCTCCACAGGTACGCTACTGCGCTGCTCTGACTAGGATGAAGTCCTTCTAAACACTGAGCTATGGCCAGTTTGGCGTTTTCCCACTAATGGTAAAAGTTAGGATTTAGCTGGAGTAATCTGATCCTAGATCTGTGCCTAAGGGCAATTTCAACACTGAGCTCTCTGCTTGTCTAGAGGGAGTTATCCTCTCTTTTTGGGTCAGTTCCTGCAGCACTATAAGAGACTGTGCTGTGGACTCTGTGCCTCCCACACAGCATCTGATAATGGTGTTTTAGATTATCCTCAGCCACTGTATGGTCAACACTCCTCTCCCACAGACCACTGTCTGCTACACACAAAGGCTAAATCTAGTGCACTCTCACTGCTCTCCTCTCTTCTCTTGTCCTCTCCCCTCCCCTCATACTGATAACTGCCCTTCGTACTACTGTACCACAGTTGACTAGTATTCTCTAACTCTCCTAACCCTGAACCCTGACAGTTGACTAGTATTCTCTAACTCTCCTAACCCTGAACCCTGACAGTTGACTAGTATTCTCTAACTCTCCTATCCCTGAACCCTGACAGTTGACTAGTATTCTCTAACTCTCCTAACCCTGAACCCTGACAGTTGACTAGTATTCTCTAACTCTCCTAACCCTGAACCCTTACAGTTGACTAGTATTCTCTAACTCTCCTAACCCTGAACCCTGACAGTTTCTCCTCTGTTATCTTGAAGATGCCTACACTTGTATCTTTACAGGCAAAGACATTCTTCCTCTCTTTCTTTCTCTCTCTCTTTCTCTTAGTCGCTCCCTCTTTCTCTCTCTCCATCTCCTTCCGTTCATAGATCTTGACGGTTGGTGAGGCAGCAGCAATGCGATGGTATGAGAGGGGTTTCCATGGTGACCAGAACCACTGCTGTACTACAGTGTTCTGTGGCTCAGTGTCAGGGACAGATTACAGGAGAGTGAGGGGTGGTTAGATGTGTGTGTGTGTGTGTGTGTGTGTGTGTGTGTGTGTGTGTGTGTGTGTGTGTGTGTGTGTGTGTGTGTGTGTGTGTGTGAATGTGTGTGTGTGTGTGTGTGTGTGTGTGTGTGTGTGTGTGCGCAAGAGAGAGATTTCGCCATCACAGGTCTCGGTGCACAAAACTATGTTTTACTTTTCCTATGTGACTTTGTGTGTGTTTATTGACTAGGCTACGCTTCATTGTAAATTCAATTACAGAACTAATGTGTTTGTTGGCATTTGGTCGTTCCATGTATCAGTGTCATTCTCAAGTGGAACACAGTGAAACCACATTCCCTCTCTGCTGTGTTTCAGCCCTTTATAGCTCACATTCACATTCCAGTCATGTGCTCTACACTTCCACAAACCTCTCCCATGTATCCACCAACGCTTAGTTTCAGCAGATCCAGGCAGGCAGAGGGGTTTAAAGTGTCTCATGTTATTTCAAGCTGGAGGATTGATGCTGATGTGGGAGTTAGCGCTGATTCACGAGTCTAACTAAAGAGATATTTTGACGCTGAAACGAAGGCAAAAGCTTTGGCCAGTGTGTTGGGGTAACACATTACAAAAGTAAAGCGTTACGTAATCAGATTACTTATTATCAGTAACTAGTAGTGTAATGTGTTACTTTTAAAAACTGGGTAATATACACTACCAGTCAAACGTTTGGACACACCTACTCATTCAAGGGTTTTTCTTTATTTTTACAATGTTTTACATTGTAGAATAATAGTGAAGACATCAAAACTATGAAATAACACATATGGAATCATGTAGTAACCAGAAAAGTGTTAAACAAATCAAAATATATTTTATATTTCAGATTCTTCAAATAGCCACCCTTTGCCTTGATGACAGCTTTGCACACTCTTGGCATTCTCTCAACCAGCTTCATGAGGTAGTCACCTGGAATGTATTTCAATTAACAGGTGTGCCTTCTTAAAAGTTAATTTGTGGAATTTCTTTCCTTCTTAATGCGTTTGAGCCAATCAGTTGTGTTGTGACAAGGTAGGGGGGTATACGTCCATATTATGGCAAGAACAGCTCAAATAAGCAAAGAGAAACGACAGCCCATCATTACTTTAAGACAGGAAGGTCAGTCAATACGGAAAATTTCAAGAACTTTGAAAGTTTCTTCAAGTGCAGTCGCAAAAACTATCAAGCGCTATGATGAAACTGGCTCTCATGAGGACCGCCACAGGAATGGAAGACCCAGAGTTACCTCTGCTGCAGAGGATAATTTAATTAGCGTTACCAGCCTCAGAAATTGCAGCCCAAATAAATGCTTCACAGAGTTCAAGTCACAGACACATCTCAACATCAACTGTTCAGAGGGGACTGTGTGAATCAGGCCTTCATGGTAGAATTGCTGCAAAGAACCCACTACTAAAGGACACCAATAAGAAGAAGAGAGCTGCTTGTGCCAAGAAACACGAGCAATGGACATTAGACAGGTGGAAATTGGTCCTATGGTCTGGAGTCCAAATTGGAGATTTTTGATTCCAACCGCCGTGTCTTTGTGAGACGTGGTGTGGGTGAACGGATTATCACTGCATGTGTATTTCCCATTGTAAAGCATGGAGGAGGAGGTGTTTTGGTGTGGGGGTGCTTTGCTGCTGACACTGTCTGTAATTTATTTAGAATTCAAGGCACACTTAACCAGCATGGCTACCACAGCATTCTGCAGTGATACGCCATCCCATCTAGTTTGGTCTTAGTGGGACTATCATTTGTTTTTCAACAGGAGAATGACCCAACACACCTCCAGGCTGTTTAAGGGCTATTTGACCAAGAAGGAGAGTTATGGAGTGCTGCATCAGATGACCTGGCCTCCACAATCCCCCGACCTCATCCCAATTGAGATGGTTTGGGATGAGTCGGACGGCAGAGTGAAGGAAAAGCAGCCAACATGTGCTCAGCATATGTGGGAACTCCTTCAAGACTGTTGGAAAAGCATTCCAGGTGAAGCTGGTTGAGAGAATGCCAAGAGTGTGCAAAGCTGTCATCAAGGCAAAGGGTGGCTATTTGAAGAATCTCAAATATAAAATATATTTTGATTTGTTTAACACTTTTTTGGATACTACATGAATCCATATGTGTTATTTCGTAATTTTGATGTCTTACCTATTATTCTACAATGTAGAAAATAGTAAAAAATAAAGAAAAACCCTTGAATGAGTAGGTGTGTCCTAACTTTTGACTGGTACTGTAATTATAGTTACTTTGTCAAGTAAAAAAAAAATGTTTTTCATGAAAGTATCTTGAAGTAATATAACTAGTAATATACTGTGTTACTTTCCATGCAAAGTAATATTGTAAAGTAACGCGTTACTTTTGAGACATGTAACGACATGTAATATATTATTACCTTTTCAAATAACGAATCCCAACACTGGCTTAGGCAATACTTTAGTTTCTCTCTTTCTCTCGATACCTTAGTGCTTTAACCCACCTAAAGCTTTTGAATTCAATTTATTTGGCTGTAAACGCAGCCCAATTCTGATCTTTTGCCCAAATATTGGCTAAAGATCTGATCTGATTAGTCAAAAGATCAATTAGTGTCAAAAGATCAGAATTGGGCTGACTGTGTAAAAGCAGCCCTTGTAACCCACAGAGTGACTAAAACCAGTGCTTCTATCCAGTAACCAGTCTCAGGCTGTGACCAATAGATATGTTGATTGATTGATTAATTCATGGTCTATGTCTTTCTGTATTACAGGAAGTCTTACAGCCAAGCAGTCGGGTGCGGCCCAGGTCACTCGCCCCCAAGGTTCACACGGGCAGCTTCCTGTCCTCAGGGGTCAAGGTGAGTTACACAGAGGTCACACAGAAGTCACTCAAAGGTCAATATGTGTGTCTAAGTGGAGTAAGAGTCTTTGTCATGAGGAGAACTGGCATCTTAACCTCCACATTCTGAAATGGCCTTCGTCACTAAGACGTGTAGTTTCTTTGACATTAGGAGCTTTATAGAAATCTATCAGACTGGGTTGATTTAAAGTTGAAAGTCCTCCAGGACTGATTTCACCTGTCTTCACCTGTCATGAGTACTTTTTATAGAGCTAACAGTGTTTAGTTTCCAGGAGATTCATGTCAGAGCCAACCCAGCAGTGGTGGGCTTCCAGGAGCGAAGTGTCAGACCAAACCCAGCAGTGGTGGGCTTCCAGGAGCGAAGTGTCAGACCAAACCCAGCAGTGGTGGGCTGCCAGGAGCGAAGGGTCCCAGATGGGTCTCTATGATTGGCTGTCTCCTCCCAGACAGGTCTCTGTGTGGCGTAGTCACTTCCTGTCTCTGTAGACACTTACTTCCTGTAACAACACACACACAATAGAATGCCACCCTGCCAGGGTGCTGTCCTCAGCAGCTGTGAGCAGCCACTTGGCAAGCTGTTTAAATGGGACATCAGTCAGAGAGAGGATGGGGGAGACATTGCAGAGAGAATAACTGCACGTTTGTATCACACATACACACACACAGATGGAAAGAGAGAGACAGTGTCAAACTCCTGTAATAAAATCCACCCACTCCCACATCTTCTCTCCACAGACGATACAACCCAATTTCAGGGCAGAGGAACTATTTTCTGCCCAGCCGTTTCTTTCTAGTCTTTCTAGCCTGTTTGGAATGGGACAGAATGTATAATTAATATTTATTTTAGCTCAATGAATCAGTGGGCACACTTGACTTACGTAGATTGCATAGAAACTGTTTATTTTACCTGTGTTTGTCTTCTCTGTAATGTTCTAACTCTATGCTCTGTTCGTCTGCAGGCCATTATCAAGCAGGAGCCGGGAGAAGTTCCCACTCAGCAGCAGCAGATGGTTTCCACGGTAACGGCAGCCCAGCAGCTCGCCGCGGCAACTCAGCAGGAAGTCACTTGATCTCCATGTCGCCACAGAGACAGACAGGAGGGGCCAAAGGGGCGGGGGCAACAACCAGCAAGGTATCAGACAAAACACACACTGACACTACACACACACATACTCTCACACACACATACTCACACACACACATACACACATATGGTTCACAGCCAATGAGCAAGGTATCAAAGAGCAAGGCTTTTGACCTGTTAAAATACATCTCCCATGTTTCCCCCCTCCAGGTTCTGGATATCCCTTTAGGCTCCGCCCTCCAGGTTCTGGATATCCCTTTAGGCTCCGCCCTCCAGATTCTGGGTATCCCTGTAGGCTCTGCCCTCCAGATTCTGGGTATCCCTGTAGGCTCCGCCCTCCAGATTCTGGGTATCCCTGTAGGCTCTGCCCTCCAGATTCTGGGTATCCCTTTAGGCTCTGCCCTCCAGATTCTGGGTATCCCTTTAGGCTCCGCCCTCCAGATTCTGGGTATCCCTGTAGGCTCTGCCCTCCAGATTCTGGGTATCCCTTTAGGCTCTGCCCTCCAGATTCTGGGTATCCCTTTAGGCTCTGCCCTCCAGATTCTGGGTATCCCTTTAGGCTCTGCCCTCCAGATTCTGGGTATCCCTTTAGGCTCTGCCCTCCAGATTCTGGGTATCCCTTTAGGCTCTGCCCTCCAGATTCTGGGTATCCCTGTAGGCTCTGCCCTCCAGATTCTGGGTATCCCTTTAGGCTCTGCCCTCCAGATTCTGGGTATCCCTTTAGGCTCTGCCCTCCAGATTCTGGGTATCCCTTTAGGCTCTGCCCTCCAGATTCTGGGTATCCCTGTAGCCTCTGCCCTCCAGATTCTGGGTATCCCTTTAGGCTCTGCCCTCCAGGCAGCGATGAAGCAGGTGGCCATCAGCAGCGGACAGATTCTGGTCACCAAGGGTAACCCCTCCATCTCCAAGGTGATGGGCGGGAAGCATGTGGTCGCCCAGGGATGTTGCCAAGGCCATCGTCAGCGGGGCGGCCGGTAGCATCGTGGGTCAGCAGGTCATTGTTAAGGCAACTGGGGCCGCAGGGGGAACAGGAAAGAGTGGAGGTGAGGGTCCACACACACCTTCACTTTTGGTCGTTCACACAAACACAGGAAAAAAGGCGCCTCTTTATCTGAGACACGTAAACAACAACAAACACTCTTGACAGACGTCCACTGTCACAGCACCCATCCACACAAATGCACAGAAACATTCACATGCTCCCACACAGCTCTTCTGACTGATGGTGTGTGTGTGTGTGTCTATCTCTCTCTCTCTCTCTCTCTCTCTCTCTCTCTCTCTCTCTCTCTATCGCTCTCTCTCTCTCGCTCCCCCCCTCTCTATCCTCTCTCCTGTCCTCTCTCCTCCCTCCTGTCCTCTCTCCTGTCCTCTCTCCTATCCTCTCTCCTGTCCTCTCTCCTGTCCTCTCTCCTGTCCTCTCTCCTTATCCTCGCTCCTGTCCTCTCTCCTGTCCTCTCTCCTGTCCTCTCTCCTATCCTCGCTCCTGTCCTCTCTCCTGTCCTCTCTCCTATCCTCTCTCCTGTCCTCTCTCCTGTCCTCTCTCCTATCCTCTCTTTCTTTCATTTCCTCCTTTCTTCTCCCTCTTCTCCTCTCTGTCCATTTTCTGTCTCCTTCTCCCAACTGTGTTCTTTCTCCTCTGCCTCCACGTCACATACTGCTGACTGTGTGATAGCAGTCTATAGGTGTATCATACTGAAGGAGGTGTGTGTGTGTTCTGACTCCCAGATCTCCTCCTCCAGCAGTCTGCCCTCTAACCTCTCCTATACATCATACATCCCGCTAGACACACAGCTCCTCAAATAGACCTCACTGGTACATACACCTCCTCACTCACTCTCTCTCTCTGTTCGTCCTGTTATCCTCTTCAAATAATAATTGTGTGAAACAAGCTGCTGTCTTTCATTTACCCTCTCACCCCTTTCTCTCTTTTTGTCTTTCATCTCTTAATGTTGAGGAGAGTCATGTCATGCTCAGAGAAGAATAAAGTAGTCTCTTCTAAGAGTCTAGGCAGCGCTTCAAATGCCCTGTAGAATGCCCTGTAGAGAGCCCTGTAGAATGCCCTGTATAATGCCATGTAGAGAGCCCTGTAGAATGCTCTGTAGAGAGCCCTGTAGAGAGCCTTGTAGAGAGCCCTGTAGAGAGCCCTGTAGAGAGCCCTGTAGAATGCCTTGTAGAGAGCCCTGTAGAGAGCCCTGTAAAATGCCCTGTAGAGAGCCCTGTAGAATGCCCTGTAGAGAGCCCTGTAGAGAGCCCTGTAGAGAGCCATGTGGAATGGCCTGTAGAGAGCCCTGTAGAGAGCCCTGTAGAGAGCCCTGTAGAATGCCCTGTAGAGAGCCCTGTAGAATGCCCTGTAGAGAGCCCTGTAGAGAGCCCTGTAGAATGCCCTGTAGAGAACCCTGTAGAGAACCCTGTAGAGAGCCCTGTAGAATGCCCTGTAGAGAGCCATGTAGGGGCCCTGTAGAATGCCCTGTAGAATGCCCTGTAGAGAGCCCTGTAGAGAGCCATGTAGAGAACCCTGTAGAGAGCCCTGTATAATGCCCTGTAGAGAGCCCTGTAGAGAGCCCTGTAGAATGCCCTGTAGAGAGCCCTGTAGAGAGCCCTGTAGAGAGCCATGTAGAGAACCCTGTAGAGAGCCCTGTAGAATGCCCTGTAGAATGCCCTGTAGAGAGCCCTGTAGAATGCCCTGTAGAGAGCCCTGTAGAGAGCCCTGTAGAATGCCCTGTAGAGAGCCCTGTAGCGAGCCCTGTAGAATGCCCTGCAGAGAGCCCTGTAGAGAGCCCTGTAGAATGCCCTGTGGAGAGCCCTGTAGAATGCCCTGTAGAGAGCCCTGTAGAATGCCCTGTAGAATGCCCTGTAGAGAGCCCTGTAGAGAGCCCTGTAGAGAGCCCTGTAGAATGCCCTGTAGAATGCCCTGTAGAGAGCCCTGTAGAATGCCCTGTAGAGAGCCATGTAGAATGCCCTGTAGAGAGCCCTGTAGAGAGCCCTGTAGAATGTCCTGTAGAGAGCCCTGTAGAGAGCCCTGTAGAGAGCCCTGTAGAGAGCCCTGTAGAGAGCCCTGTAGAGAGCCCTGTAGAATGCCTTGTAGAGAGCCCTGTAGAATGCCCTGTAGAGAGCCTTGTAGAATGCCCTGTAGAGAGCCCTGTAGAGAGCCTTGTAGAGAGCCCTGTAGAGAGCCCATCTTTAGTGTTCTAGTATTGATTGAGCCTGCCATATCTAGCTATAGGCCTTAATTAGATACATTCATTACCAAGCCATTGATCCAGTTCTCAACTCTGGAACAATGCTGTCTCTGCATTTACCCAACAACTACTAATGAAGTCTCTGTGCTTCCCCCCGTTCATCTCTTCTTCCTTCCACCTAGAATCTAAATCTGGGGCAGAGATCATTTCATGTCACCACTCGCTCTTCTCACTCTGACGTCGGTCGAACCTTTGGGAAAAATCTTTAGCGTTTGCCACAGGGTTGCCCGCAGAGAGTACGGACAAAATGAAACATCCTCTTTCTTTCCACTGCTCTAACGGTCGGTAGAAAAGGTATGTAGTGCACACACACACACACACACACACACACACACACACACACACACACACACACACACACCTCCTACATCCTCAAACAGCCTAACTAAAGAATACACCGACACCTTTAATCTGCCTTGTGACACCCACTCACCACCACCCCCACCACACACACTCTCTAACTAAATAAATAAACTAGAAGTCCCCATCCCCTCTCCCCTAATCAAAAGCATTTAACTCTCAGATAGTATTATAAAGCCCTGTTGTTGTTATGTGTGGGTGTTGTATTGACCGAGTTTTGTTTATGATTGATCTTTCCCAGGGTATGTTTCTGGTTAGCCAGACTACATCACAGGGCATGGGGAAGCAGGTCGTGGCCAGTTCCACAGGTCACGTGGTGTCATCCCCGATGACCGTCACCCAGCAGGCCATCCAGTCACGGCGGGTCAGATGGCTGCCATCCTGGCTCAGGTCAGTACCATCTGGACACAAAATGGAGGACAGGTAGCCATAGTTACTTCTTGGGAGATAGTGGTTTTGAGATAGTGGTCATATATATATATACAAAAGTATGTGAACACCCCTTCAAATTAGTCGATTTGGCTATTTCAGCCACAACCATCGCTGACAGGTGTATAAAATCGAGCACACAGCCATGCAATCTCCATAAACAAACATTGGCAATATAATGTCTTTATTGAAGAGCGACTTTCAACGTGGCACCGTCATAGGATGCCACCTTTCCAACAATTCAGTTATTAAAATGTCTGCCCTGCTAGAGCTGCCCCATTCAACCGAAAGTGCTATATTGTGAAGTGGAAACATTTGGGAGCAACAACGGCTCAGCCGTGAAGTGGTAGGCCATACAAGCTCACAGAACAGGACCAGCGAGTGCTGAAGCGTGTAAAAATCGTCTGTCCTCGGTTGCAACACTCACTACCGAGTTCCAAACTGTCTCTGGAAGCAACGTCAGCACAATAACTGTTCGTCGCAAGCTTCATGAAATGGCTTTCCATGGCCGAGCAGCCGCACACAAGCCTAGGATCACCATGCGCAATGCCAAGTGTTGGCTGGAGTGGTGTAAAACTCACCGCCATTGGACACTGGAGCAGTTGAAACGCATTCTCTGGAGTGATGAATCACGCTTCACCATCTGGCAGTCCAACGGACAAATCTGGGTTTGGCGGATGCCAGGAGAACACTAACTGCCCCAATGCATAGTGCCAACTGTAAAGTGTATAGTTCCAGTGAAGGGGAATCTTAATGCTACAGCATATAATGACATTCTAGACGATCCTGTGCTTCCAACTTTGTGGCAACAGTTTGGGGAAGGCCCTTTCCTGTTTCAGCATGACAATGCCCCCGTGCACAAAGAGAGGTCCATACAGAAATGTTTTTTTTTTCATTGTCGATGAATTTGACTGGCCTGCACAAAGCCCTGACCTCAACCCCATCGAACACCTTTCACCCCCCTTGGCATTTTTCCTATTTTGTAGCCTTATTTTTTGGGGGGTTGTATCATTTGATTTACACAACATGCCTACCACTTTGAAGATGCAAAATATTTTTTGTTGTGAGACAAACAAGAAATAAGACAAAAAAACAGAAAACTTGAGCTTGCATAACTATTCACCCCCCCGCCCCCCCTTGTAGAGCCACCTTTTGCAGCAATTACAGCTGCAAGTCTCTTGGGGTATGTCTCTATAAGCTTGACACATCTAGCCACTGGGATTTTTGCCCATTCTTCAAGGCAAAACTGCTCCAGCTCCTTCAAGTTGGATGGGTTCCGCTGGTCTACAGCAATCTTTAAGTCATACCACAGATTCTCAATTGGATTTTAAATGTTTCCATTTAAATGTTTCCCCTTAAACCACTCAAATGTTGCTTTAGCAGTATGCTTAGGGTTATTGTCCTGCTGGAAGGTGAACCTCCGTCCCAGTCTCAGATCTCTGGAAGACTGAAACAAGTTTCCCTCAAGAAGGTCCCTGTATTTAGCGCCATACATCATTCCTTCAATTCTGACCAGTTTCCCAGTCCCTGCCAATGAAAAACATCCCCACAGCATGATGCTGCCACCACCATGTGGGGATGGTGTTCTTGGGGTGATGAGAGGTGTTGGGTTTGCGCCAGACATAGCGTTTTGCTTATTTTTTTCTTTAAGCAATGGCTTTTTTCTGGCCACTCTTCCGTAAAGCCAAGCTCTGTGGAGTGTACGGCTTAAAGTGGTCCTATGGACAGATACTCCAATCTCCGCTGTGGAGCTTTGCAGCTCCTTCAGGGTTATCTTTGGTCTCTTTGTTGCCTCTCTGATTAATGCCCTCCTTGCCTGGTCCGTGAGTTTTGGTGTGCGGCCCTCTCTTGGCAGGTTTGTTGTGGTGCCATATTCTTTCCATTTTTTAATAATCTATTTAATAGTGCTCCGTGGGATGTTCAATGTTTTGGATATTTTTGTATAACCCAACCTTGATCTGTACTTCTCCATAACTTTGTCCCTGACCTATTTGGAGAGCTCCTTGGTCTTCATGGTGCCGCTTGCTTGGTGGTGCCCCTTGCTTAGTGGTGTTGCAGACTCTGGGGCCTTTCAGAACAGGTGTATATATACTGAGATCATGTGACAGATCATGTGACACTGAGATTGCACACAGGTGGACTTTATTTAACTAATTATGTGACTTCTGAAGGTAATTGGTTGCACCAGATCTTATTTAGGGGCTTCATAGCCCCTAAATAAGATCTGTGTATGTCCATTACATTAAATCCAAATAAAAATCCATTTAAATTACAGGTTGTAATGCAACAAAATAGGAAAAACGCCAAGGGGGATGAATACTACTACAGAAGAGTAGCTGTTGCAAGTATTCAAATAAACCGATACATTTCCAATGGCAAGGTGTCAGCAAACTGCTGTTGATCAGCAGCGATAGAGCAGAGAATGACAGACTCTGCTGACCTTTTGTGAGTTGTAGTGGGTCCACAGACCGTACACACGCAGACACAGACACATACATGTTCTCGGGGATAAACCTATAGCCAGACGATTCTTCTACGCTAGTCTATCCTCACACAAACTTACTGTAGCCCAACAGTGGTGCACTAAAGGTATTATTATACCACCGTAGCAATGGTACTAGATTCTAGTAGCTAGAGGAGTTGAATATATTATAAGGGCATTCGTTAAGGACAGAATTAGCATACATATAGAATACTATGCTGTGTTTAAAAAAATGAGTGTTTTTCCTGTAGTTATTGTCCTGGAAATAAATTGGACTCAAATGAGTAGGCTTTAAAAAGGGAGTTCTCGTGTGTCTGCTGTTTGTGTGTGTGTGTGTGTGTTCTGTGTTTGTTGGGTGTGTGTGTGTTTGTTTGCCCTGATTATGTCACGGTGCTGTGTATGGGTGTGGTGTGGAATCAGGCGCAGGCAGCAGAGGGTAAGTCCAACAAGACTTTACTGAGCACGAAAAGTAATCCAAAACAGCCCGGAGGCAAAAGACGCACACAGGCGTAAATACAAGCGCACACACAGGTGCGTAAATCTCTCCTCACACAACAAGGAGGAAGCTCAGGAAAAATAGCGTACCGACACGGGTAGCGCAACCACGACACGAACAATCACACACAACACAAACCTAACAACAAGGAAACTAAATAGGGTGCTAAATGAGACCTAACACAAAACAGGTGTGACTAACAGACAAAACCAAACAAACACGAAACATCGAGCGGTGGCAGCTAGAACTCCGGAGACGACGACCGGCGAAACCTGCCCGAACAAGGAGGAGGAGCCGCCTCGGCCGAAACCGTGACAGTACCCCCCCCTTGACGCGCGGCTCCAGCCGCGCGCCGCCTCCGGCCTCGGGGACGACCAGGGGGACGCGGAGCAGGGCGCGTAGGATGACCACGATGGAATTCGGTCATCAGGGACGGATCCAGAATGTCCCTCCTTGGCACCCAGCACCGCTCCTCCGGACCGTACCCCTCCCACTCCACGAGATATTGGAGACCCCCCATCCGGCGTCTCGAATCCAGGATGGTCCGAACCGTGTACGCCGGAGCCCCCTCGATGTCCAACGGGGGCGGAGGAGTCTCCTCAATCTCAAAGTCCTGGAGTGGACCAGCTACCACCGGCCTGAGGAGAGACACATGGAACGAGGGGTTAATATTCTTGTAATCAATAGGTAGTTCTAACCTGTAACTCACCTCGTTCAATCTCCTCAGGACTTTAAAAGGCCCCACAAACCGCCGACCCAGCTTCCGGCAGGGCAGGCGGAGGGGCAGGTTTCTGGTTGAGAGCCAGACTCGATCTCCAGGTGCGTACACTGGCCCCTCACTGCGGTGTAGGTCGGCGCTCGTCTTCTGTCGACGTATGGCACGCTGCAGATGGACGTGTGCAGCGTCCCACGTCTCCTCCGAGCGCCGCACCCACTCATCCACAGCGGGGGCCTCGATCTGGCTCTCATGCCATGGTGCCAGAACCGGCTGGTACCCTAATACACACTGAAAAGGGGTTAGTTGGGTGGAGGAGTGGCGGAGAGAGTTCTGTGCCATCTCGGCCCAGGGCACATATCTCGCCCACTCCTCCGGCCGGCCCTGACAATATGACCTCAGAAACCTACCCACATCCTGGTTGACTCGTTCAACCTGCCCATTACTCTCCGGGTGGTAACCCGAGGTAAGGCTCACCGAGACCCCCAAACGTTCCATAAATGCTCTCCAGACTCTGGAGGTAAACTGGGGGCCTCGATCGGACACTATATCCTCGGGCACCCCGTAATGCCGGAAGACGTGAGTAAATAGAGCCTCAGCGGTCTGTAGGGCCGTAGGAAGACCCGGCATGGGAAGGAGACGACAGGCCTTCGAGAACCGATCCACAACGACCAGGATGGTGGTATTCCCCTGGGAGGAGGGAAGATCGGTAACAAAATCCACCGAGAGGTGAGACCAGGGTCGTTGTGGAACGGGCAGGGGCTGTAATTTACCCCTGGGCAAGTGTCTGGGCGCCTTACACTGGGCACATACTGAGCAGGAGGAGACATAAACCCTCACATCCCTGGCTAACGTTGGCCACCAGTACTTCGTACTAAGGCAGTGCACCGTCCGGCCAATACCCGGATGTCCAGAGGAGGGGGACGTGTGAGCCCAATAAATCAGCCGATCCCGGACCTCGAGCGGGACGTACACCCGACCCACCGGACACTGTGGAGGACTAGGCTCGGTGCGTAACGCCCGCTCGATCTCCGCATCGACCTCCCACACCACCGGTGCCACCAGACAAGACTCCGGTAGTATGGGAATGGACTCCACGCACCTCTCCTCCGTGTCATACCGACGGGACAGAGCATCTGCCTTCCCGTTCTGGGACCCAGGGATGTAAGTGATCTTGAACACAAACCGGGCGAGAAACATAGTCCATCGAGCCTGGCGAGGATTCAGTCTCCTAGCTGCCCGAATGTACTCCAGGTTACGATGGTCGGTCAGAATGAGGAAAGGGTGCTGAGCCCCCTCAAGCCAATGCCTCCACACCTTTAGGGCCTGTACTACGGCTAACAGCTCCCTGTCCCCTACGTCATAATTCCGCTCCGCCGGACTGAGCTTCTTAGAATAAAAAGCACAGGGGCGGAGCTTAGGTGGTGTACCGGATCGTTGAGAAAGAACTGCCCCGATACCGGCCTCAGACGCGTCCACCTCAACTTGGAAGGGTAAAGTGGGATCCGGGTGCGCCAACACCGGGACCGAGGTAAACAGGTCCTTCAGTCTCCCAAAGGCCCTGTCCGCCTCAGCTGACCACTGCAAGCGCACCGGACCCCCCTTCAGAAGAGACGTTATGGGAGCTGCCACCTGTCCAAAACCCCGGATAAACCTCCGGTAGTAATTCGCAAAACCCAAGAACCGCTGCACCTCTTTAACCGTAGTTGGGGTTTGCCAATTACGCACGGCGGACACTCGGTCCACCTCCATTCTCACCCCTGACGCAGACAACTGGTAACCCAAAAAGGAAACTGACTCCTGGAAGAACAGACATTTCTCAGCTTTGACATACAGGTCATGCTCCAACAGTCTCCTCAATACCCTGCGCACCAGGGCTACATGCTCGGCCCGAGTAGCACTGTACACAAGAATATCATCTATGTACACCACTACTCCCTGCGCCTGCATGTCCCGGAAAAGTTCGTCTACGAACGATTGGAAGACTGATGGAGCATTCATTAACCCATATGGCATGACGAGATACTCGTAATGGCCGGATGTAGTACTAAATGCTGTCTTCCACTCATCGCCCTCCCTAATGCGCACCAAGTTATATGCGCTCCTGAGATCCAATTTTGTGAAGAACCTTGCCCCGTGTAAGGACTCCGTCATGGTCCCAATCAGAGGAAGTGGATAGCTGTACTTCACCGTCACCTGATTGAGACCGCGGTAATCAATACACGGACGCAAACCTCCATCCTTTTTCTTCACAAAAAAGAAGCTCGAGGACGCGGGAGAAGTGGAGGCCCGTATGTATCCCTGTCTCAGAGACTCGGCAATGTAAGTCTCCATTGCCCTTTTCTCCTCCTGTGACAAAGGATACACATGGCTCCGCGGAAGCGCTGCTCCTGTCTGGAGGTCTATCGCACAATCCCCCTGTCTATGAGGTGGCAACTGTGCCGCTCTGGTCTTACTGAACACGAGCGCCAAATCCTCATACTCAGGAGGAATGTGCAGTGCTGGCATCTGGTTCGGACTCTCCACCGAGGTCGCCCCTACGGAAACACCCAGACATAACCCCTCACACTGAGCAGACCACCCTTTAAGAGCTTTCTCTCGCCACGAAATAGTAGGATCATGGGTCATCAACCAGGGAAGCCCCAGTACCACCGGATACGCAGGAGAGTCGATAAGATAGAGTTGAATCGTCTCCTCATGACCCCCCTGCGTCATCATCCGAAGTGGCGCTGTGACCTCCCCAATCAACCCAGATCCTAACGGACGACTATCTAGGGCATGTACAGGAAAGGGTTTGTCGACTGGAAGGAGGGGAATCCCTAACTTAACACAGAATCTCCGGTCTACAAAATTCCCAGCTGCGCCTGAATCGACTAGTGCCTTATGCTGGGACCGAGGTGCAACCTGTGGGAAACAAACAGGTAAGGTAATGTGAACGACAGAAAGCTCTGGGTAAGTAGGGCGCCTACTCACCTGGGTGGACTCCCCACTGTACGACCTGCTCTCTCCCTCACCAGGGGACCCTCCCCAGCACCTAGCCGCGGTGTGCCCTCCGCGCCCACACTTGGTGCAGGAGACTGCCCCCCTCGGGCTCCTACCTCTTCTCCCTCTAGCACCAGCACCTCCAAGCTCCATCGGACACTGCTCGGAGGCGCTGGAGGGTGGAATGGGGGGCCCCCACCTGGGACGTCCGCGGGTCGCCAGCAGGTTGTCCAGTCGGATGGCCATGTCCACCAGCTGGTCAAATGTTAGTGTACTGTCCCTGCAGGCTAACTCCCTGCGGACGTCCTCCCGAAGGCTACATCGGAAGTGGTCTATGAGGGCCCTCTCATTCCACCCCGCATCAGCCGCTAGAGTCCGGAACTCCAGCGCGAACGCCTGAGCGCTCCTCATCCCCTGTCGGAGGTGGAATAGACGTTCCCCCGCCGCTCTCCCCTCTGGTGGATGGTCGAAGACCGCACGGAAGCGACGGGAGAACTCCGCATAGGTGACGGTGGCGGCGTCTATTCCCCTCCACTCGGCGTTGGCCCACTCCAACGCCTTGCCGGTGAGACAGGAGATGAGGGCGGAAACGCTCTCGTATCCCGAGGGCGCCGGGTGTATGGTGGTAATGTAGAGCTCCACTTGTAGGAGGAACCCCTGACACCCGGCAGCGGTGCCGTCGTACGCCCTCGGGAGCGAGAGCCGAATCCCACTGGGTTCCGGTCGATGGACGGGCTGGTTGTCCGGTGGTGAAGGTGATGGTGCGATAGGTGGGGCTATGGGAACCCCGCTGGTCTCCCATCGACGAAGGGTGTCCATGACGCCCTCCAAGGCGTGCCCGATACGGTTGATCCGGTGCTCGTGTCCAAGGAGACGCTCCTCCATGGGGTCGACGGGTGCTCCTGCTGATTCCATCTAATGGTGTGTGATTCTGTCACGGTGCTGTGTATGGGTGTGGTGTGGAATCAGGCGCAGGCAGCAGAGGGTAAGTCCAACAAGACTTTACTGAGCACGAAAAGTAATCCAAAACAGCCCGGAGGCAAAAGACGCACACAGGCGTAAATACAAGCGCACACACAGGTGCGTAAATCTCTCCTCACACAACAAGGAGGAAGCTCAGGAAAAATAGCGTACCGACACGGGTAGCGCAACCACGACACAAACAATCACACACAACACAAACCTAACAACAAGGAAACTAAATAGGGTGCTAAATGAGACCTAACACAAAACAGGTGTGACTAACAGACAAAACCAAACAAACACGAAACATCGAGCGGTGGCAGCTAGAACTCCGGAGACGACGACCGGCGAAACCTGCCCGAACAAGGAGGAGGAGCCGCCTCGGCCGAAACCGTGACAGATTATCAGATTAGAGCTCATAATTATGCTTTTTGGCAGACGTCTGAGCTTTTAATTTGGACTAGTTCTCTCTCTCTGCCCCTCTCTTAATATCTGTCTCTCGTCCTCTCCTCAGCCAGTCTGTTTTATCATCTCATTCAGCTAGTATTAATGTCCTCTATCGGCATATAGTATAACCCACTAGAGTCGATTGACACACCTCCCCCCAATGTTATTTACTATAAAGAATTAACTTCTCTCCTTTTTATATTTGATTCTCACTTGAAAATAGCAGTTGAAAACGCCAGTAAATGTGTCCCTTTGCGTTTTAAGACATTAACAGTATTGGGTGAGAGACCATTTGAGAGGACAGCAGTATTGGTGTGTGTAAGACTATTTATCGGTCTAGGACTTAGCAGGGGACAGCTGAAACAGCTCCCCTGCTTGTACTTGTGTGTGCGGGCCCATCCATGCTAGCGTTTGCTAGAGGAGAGGAGTCTGACACTCTCTCACCGTTCAATCTGTTTTAGCTTACATAACTTCAATAGCCATTTTCATCTCTCTAGCTATCCCTCCCATCCTCAGCTCCTCTCTCTGTTCCTCTGGGGCCTTGCCTGCCTGCCTGCCTGCCTGCCTGCCTGCCTGCCAGCCTGGGTATTCACATCATGTGGTGACATTAAATATTATAATCCTGGGCCTCATAGTGAGCTTAACCCATTCATGTCCATAAATGTCAAATGTCCTTTAGTACACATGTTCTCTAAGCTTACTGTTGGACGAATCTGAAGACATGTTTTAAATCGTCCAACATGTTTGTCTACAATGTGAGTTTTTGATATTGTACTATATTTAAGTAATAAGGCCAGAGGAGGTATGGTATATTGGCCATATACCATAACTCCTCGAGGTGCCTTATTGCTTGTCACGACTTCCTCCGAAGCTGCCTCTTCTCCTTGTTCGGGCAGGCTTCGGCGTTCGTCGTCACCGGCCTTCTAGCCATTTGTTTTGTCTTGTTTTGACACACACCTGGTTCATATCCCCTCATCAGTACCTGTATAAGTATTCCCTCTGCCCCCCATGTCTTTGTGTGTGATTGTTTATTGTGGAGGTGACGATAGCTCGGTGGAGCTTTATATATTTGTATCGCCGGGATATTCACCTGTGTACTTTGTTTTCTCCAGTGCGCCGTTATACCGCACTGTAGAGTTTTACGCATTGCTGCGTACCGCTGTATTTGCCGAATCAACCAATTATTCTGTGATTTACCCTCCTGCGCCTGACTCCGTCCAAATCTCCCGCTACAGAATCACACACCCAACAGCATGGAGTCAGCAGGAGCGGGGAATATGCCTGGAGTCGTTGAGCGGGTCCGGGAGCATTCTAACATGTTAGCCAGTTTTGGCGAAACTGACCCTTCGGAACCAGCTGAGCGACCGGATCCAGCCACCCACACCCCAGCGCCCAGAGGTATTCACCTACCTCGACCGAGGGAATACGACGGGACAGTAGCCCACTGCCAGGGTTTCCTCCTGCAGCTGAACCTCTATTTTTCCACCATGCGCCATTATACTGCACTGTAGAGTTTTACGCATTGCTGCGTACCGCTGTATTTGCCGAATAAACCAATTATTCTGTGATTTACCCTCCTGCGCCTGACTCCGTCCAAATTACCCGCTACATTGTTATTATAAACTGGTAAAAAGAAACAGTAAAAATACATGTTTTGTCACACCTGTGGTATACTGTCTGATATACCACGGCTGTCATCCAATCAGCATTCAGGGCTCGAACCACCAAGTTTATAATTAGTCTTAGGACTCATGGGGTTACTGTTTTTTTTACACACAATGGAGATTGAGGCATGGTACAGCATGCATTGATGTCTGTGGTGTGTGTGAGAGGGAGAGAAAGAGGGAGAATGCTGTAGCAGGCTTCACTCTCCATTGACTTACATTGGCTTTGCTTATGCTGTATAATACACTGTATTAGTGAGTGTGTATGAATTTCTTTAGACATACAGTGAGGGAAAAAAGTATTTGATCCCCTGCTGATTTTGTACGTTTGCCCACTGACAGACATGATCAGTCTATAATTTTAATGGTAGGTTTATTTGAACAGTGAGAGACAGAATAACAACACAAAAATCCAGAAAAACGCATGTCAAAAATGTTATGAATTGATTTGCATTTTAATGAGGGAAATAACTATTTGACCCCTCTACAAAACATTACTTAGTACTTGGTGGCAAAACCCTTGTTGGCAATCACAGAGGTCAGACGTTTCTTGTAGTTGGCCACCAGGTTTGCATACATCTCAGGAGGGATTTTGTCCCACTCCTCTTTGCAGATCTTCTCCAAGTCATTAAGGTTTCGTGGCTGACGTTTGGCAACTCGAACCTTCAGCTCCCTCCACAGATTTTCTATGGGATTAAGGTCTGGAGACTGGCTAGGCCACTCCAGGACCTTCATGTGCTTCTTCTTGAGCCACTCCTTTGTTGCCTTGGCCGTGTGTTTTGGGTCATTGTCATGCTGGAATACCCATCCACAACCCATTTTCAATGCCCTGGCTGAGGGAAGGAGGTTCTCACCCAAGATTTGATGGTACATGGCCCCGTCCATCGTCCCTTTGATTCAGTGAAGTTGTCCTGTCCCCTTAGCAGAAAAACACCCCCAAAGCATAATGTTTCCACCTCCATGTTTGACGGTGGGGATGGTGTTCTTGGGGTCATAGGCAGCATTCCTCCTCCTCCAAACACGGCGAGTTGAGTTGATGCCAAAGAGCTCAATTTTGGTCTCATCTGACCACAACACCTTTACCCAGTTCTCCTCTGAATCATTCAGATGTTCATTGGCAAACTTCAGACGGCCCTGTATATGTGCTTTCTTGAGCAGGGGGACCTTGCGGGCGCTGCAAGATTTCAGTCCTTCGCGGCGTAGTGTGTTACCAATTGTTTTCTTGGTGACTATGGTCCCAGCTGCCTTGAGATCATTGACAAGATCCTCCCGTGTAGTTCTGGGCTGATTCCTCACCGTTCTCATGATCATTGCAACTCCACGAGGTGAGATCTTGCATGGAGCCCCAGGCCGAGGGAGATTGACAGTTCTTTTGTGTTTCTTCCATTTGCGAATAATCGCACCAACTGTTGTCACCTTCTCACCAAGCTGCTTGGCGATGGTCTTGTAGCCCATTCCAGCCTTGTGTAGGTCTATAATCTTGTCCCCGACATCCTTGGAGAGCTCTTTGGTCTTGGCCATGGTGGAGAGTTTGGAATCTGATTGATTGATTGCTTCTGTGGACAGGTGTCTTTTATACAGGTAACAAACTGAGATTAGGAGCACTCCCTTTAAGAGTGTGCTCCTAATCTCAGCTCGTTACCTGTATAAAAGACACCTGGGAGCCAGAAATCTTTCTGAATGAGAGGGGGTCAAATACTTATTTCCCTCATTAAAATGCAAATCAATTTATACAAATTTTGACATGCGTTTTTCTGGATTTTTGTGTTGTTATTCTGTCTCTCACTGTTCAAATAAACCTACCATTAAAATTATAGACTGATCATTTCTTTGTCAGTGGGCAAATGTACAAAATCAGCAGGGGATGAAATACTTTTTTCCCTCACTGTATATACAGTATATATTGGTCCAGACAATTTTTAAGATTTGAACTTGTTTAAAATCTGAGAAAGAGAAGAAAAAAGCTGCTAAAATTAATCCATTGAATTTGCTTATATTGCATAGAAAGAGAGAGCGTGGATTTATTTAGATATTGTTTTTATATTTATATGTTGGTCTAGAAAATCTATATACCAAAAAGTATTAAAATCTGAACTTGTTTAAGATCTAAGAAAGATAGAAAATGTTGGGAAATGTTTCTCTCTCCTGTATCCATTGGATTTGCAAATACTGCATGTACTCTATGGGTGTGTGTGTGACAGAGAGTGCGTGGATTTCTTTCAATATTGTTTTCATATATACAGTACCAGTCAAAAGTTTGGACACACCTACTTATTCAAGGTATTTCTTTATTTGTACTATTTTCTACATTGTAGAATAATAGTGAAGACATCAAAACTATGAAATAACACATGGAATCATGTAGTAACCAAAAAAGTGTTAAACAAATCAAAATATATTTTAGATTTTAGATTCTTCGAAGTAGCCACCCTTTGCCTTGATGACAGCTGTGCACACTCTGGGCATTCTCTCAACCAGCTTCACCTGGAATGCTTTTCCAACAGTCTTGAAGGAGTTCCCACATATGCTGAGCACGTATTGGCTGCTTTTCCTTCACTCTACGGTCCAACTCATCCCAAACCATCTCAATTGGGTTGAGGTCGGGTGATTGTGGAGGCCAGGTCATCTGATGCAGCACTCCATCACTCACCTTCTTGGTAAAATAGCCCTTACACAGCCTGGAGGTGTGTTGGCTCATCGTCCTGTTGAAAAACAAATGATAGTCCCACTAAGTGCAAACCAGATGGGATGGCGTTTCGCTGCGGAATGCTGTGGTAGCCATGCTGGTTAAGTGCGCCTTTTAATTCTAAATACACAAATAAATGTATGCACGCATGACTGTAAGTCGCTTTGGATAAAAGCGTCTGCTAAATGGCATATTATATTATTATTATAAATATATCACTGACAGTGTCACCAGCAAAGCACCATCACACCTCTTCCTCCATGCTTCACGGTGGGAACCACACATGCAGAGATCATCCGTTCACCTACTCTGTGTCTCACAAAGACATGGCGGTTGGAACCACAAATCTCAAATTTGGACTCATCAGACCAAAGGACAGATTTCCACCGGTCTAATGTCCATTGCTGGTGTTTCTTGGCCCAAGCAAATCTCTTCTTCTTATTGGTGTCTTTTAGTAGTGTTTTTTTTAAGCAATTCGACCATGATGGCCTGATTCACGCAGTCTCCTCTGAACAGTTGATGTTGAGATGTGTCTGTTACTTGAACTCTGTGAAGCATTTATTTGGGCTGAAATTTCTGAGGCTGGTAACTCTAATGAACTTATTCTCTGCAGCAGAGGTAACTCTGGGTCTTCCTTTCCTGTGGCGGTCCTCATGAGAGCCTGTTTCAACATAGCACTTGATGGTTTTTACAACTGCACTTGAAGAAACTTCAAAGTTCTTGATATTTTCCGTATTGACTGACCTTCATGTCTTAAAGTGATGATGGACTGTCGTTTCTCTTTGCTTATTTGAGCTGTTCCTGCCATAATATGGACTTGGTATTTTACCAAATAGGGCTATCTTCTGTATACCCCCCTACCTTGTCACAACACAACTGATTGGCTCAAACGCATTAAGGAAAGAAATTCCACAAATTAACTTTTAAGAAGGCACACCTGTTAATTGAAATGCATTCCAGGTGACTACCTCATGAAGCTGGTTGAGAGAATGCCCAGAGTGTGCAAAGCTGTCATCAAGGCAAAGGGTGGCTACTTTGAAGAATCTGAAATATAAAATATATTTTGATTGTTTAACACTTTTTTGGTTACTACATGATTCCATATGTGTTATTTCATAGTTTTGATGTCTTCACTATTATTCTACAATGTAAAAAATAGTGAAAATAAAGAAAAACTATTGAATGAGTAGGTGTGTCCAAACTTTTGACTGGTACTGTATGTATATTGGTCCGGACAACCTGTATACAAACAAATTATTAAGATTTGAACATGTATTCACATGACTTGATTCGTGAAATGTGTAAAAAACTGTAAACCCTTGTGTCTAAAGACTAAATATAGTACGGTACAGAAACGGCTGTAGTTCACAAATTACAATGAGTTTAATCATATATTTGGCATATTTAGGCTTAGAACAGGTCAAATAACAATACTACATGCTTTCGAACAATGTAATTCAGAAATGTGTTTAGAAATACATATTCTGAAGTCATTTGAATGATTTTTTTCAAATGTTCTGTAAATCCCAGCTTTGATTGACACAGGAAGTAGAAAATGACAATGTTAAAACGTCCATGTGGCCTAGACACTTGTACTACACCAAATGTCATGCATTTATACCAAACAGAATTTGTTCAGTGGCGCATTTTAATATTGTACTAAATATAGTTAAAGGACGTGAATGTGTTAATGCTCATAACGCTTACAAAGGCTTTTGAGTGCAGGCTAGATCTGCTGTATAGAATGTCACGCTAAAGTGCAGGACAGATCTGCCTCGTATGGGTCAGCCAGAATGATCAGAGAAACACTCTTAAGATCTCTGAATGTCGTGCTGGGGTACTTGTGGAATATACTATTGAACTATTGTCTCACAATTCAGTGCACTTCCCTTATAAAAATGTGAGAGACTCGACTGTGAAATTCCTATATACAGTATTTGCAATGTACTTGCAATGTACAAGATAAGTGCAATAAAGTTGTATCTAATTTCTTTGTATGGACTTTGTGTTGATTGACAGGCGCTGGGCGGGTCCAAAGGGTCCCAGGTGAAGCTGTCTGATGGCTCGGTGAAGACGGTAACCACGGCGACAGCGGCCCACCTGTCCAAGTCGGGCACGACTAAACTTAGGATGGCGGGCGGAGTCATCACAGCTGCTAGCTTCACCCCCAGCGCTGTCACCATCGCCATGGCAACTGCTAGTCAACAGGTGAGTGGGAGGAGTTTGGGTTATTTGGGGTTACCTCCCCAAATAGACCCTGTATTGGAACTACATATTGGAACTACATTCTCTGGTCCTTTATGGCAGAGGTTCCCAAACTTTTTCACTCTCGGGGGCCCACTTCCATCATTGTGGAACACCCCCCCCCCCCCATGGCACAAACTGTTCACACCCCTCTTGTAGGCGGAGAGAACGTTTTGCAGGTTTAAAGCTTATTTCCTGCAATTCCCTTATACATTTTGTCATGTGGTGGATACTTTTTTTGGTGCCATTTTAAAGGTAATTTCCTGGAATTCTACACATTTTGCCATGTCTTATCTGAGCGACTCAAACATTACAACAAAATCAATGGGCTTAAAAACCTAGCTAAAAAACATTAGCTGACATGGGCTAGTTGATCTGGACATTTCTGACAAGTTATAAATAGCTCTCTAAGGTCTGCAATGACTGACATGACAAGAGGAAAACTGCTGATGCACTACCCAATTTTTTTATTGCACATTCTACTATTGCATTCTACTATTACAACGTTCAAATGTTCCGACCCCTCGGGGGCGCCCCACAGTTTGGGAACCACTGCTTTATTGAACCAAGAAGCCTCTCTTCCGTGCCTGATCCCCTTTTTGCAACGCTGCTCTTCCAGAACTGTTAATTGGAATGTTAGTGTCTTGCCAGAGAGAAATGTGTTCCTTTGTTTCAGCTAGAACTCCCTAAACCCACTGGCCTAGCCTGATCAGTCTGCCTCTTAATTAGAATTAATTGGATTTATCAGTGGAGCTGCAGAAGGGGAGCACAGGGCAGCGGACCCTAACATGTTATGAAACTAGAGAGGTGTAGTCCCTGTAGTCTGTATCATTATGAGTTATGAAACTAGAGGTGTAGTGCCTGTAGTCTGTATCATTATGAGTTATGAAACTAGAGGTGTAGTCCCTGTAGTCTGTATCATTATGAGTTATGAAACTAGAGGTGTAGTGCCTGTAGTCTGTATCATTATGAGTTATGAAACTAGAGGTGTAGTCCCTGTAGTCTGTATCATTATGAGTTATGAAACTAGAGAGGTGTAGTGCCTGTAGTCTGTATCATTATGAGTTATGAAACTAGAGGTGTAGTGCCTGTAGTCTGTATCATTATGAGTTATGAAACTAGAGGTGTAGTCCCTGTAGTCTGTATCATTATGAGTTATGAAACTAGAGGTGTAGTGCCTGTAGTCTGTATCATTATGAGTTATGAAACTAGAGAGGTGTAGTCCCTGTAGTCTGTATCATTATGAGTTATGAAACTAGAGGTGTAGTCCCTGTAGTCTGTATCATTATGAGTTATGAAACTAGAGGTGTAGTCCCTGTAGTCTGTATCATTATGAGTTATGAAACTAGAGGTGTAGTGCCTGTAGTCTGTATCATTATGAGTTATGAAACAAAGAGAGGTGTAGTCCCTGTAGTCTGTATCATTATGAGTTATGAAACTAGAGAGGTGTAGTCCCTGTAGTCTGTATCATTATATCTCTCTCCTTAAGAGGGTGCTTTGTCAGTGTGTGTGTATATCTACTATAGAGTGTGCAAAGCTGTCATCAAGGCAAAGGGTGACTATTTGAAGAATCTCAAATATATTTTGATTTGTTTAACACTTTTTTGGTTACCACATTTACATTTACATTTTCGTCATTTAGCAGACGCTCTTATCCATAGCGACTTACAAATTGGTGCATTCACCTTATGATAGCCAGTGGGACAACCACTTTACAATATATATATATATATACTTTTTTTTGGGGGGGGGGTTAGGGGGAGGGTAGAAGGATTACTTTTATCCTATCCCAGGTATTCCTTAAAGAGGTGGGGTTTCAAGTGTCTCCGGAAGGTGGTGAGTGACTCCGCTGTCCTGGCGTCGTGAGGGAGCTTGTTCCACCATTGGGGTGCCAGAGCAGCGAACAGTTTTGACTGGGCTGAGCGGGAACTGTGCTTCCGCAGAGGTATGGGGGCCAGCAGGCCAGAGGTGGATGAACGCAGTGCCCTCGTTTGGGTGTAGGGACTGATCAGAGCCTGAAGGTACGGAGGTGCCGTTCCCCTCACAGCTCCGTAGGCAAGCACCATGGTCTTGTAGCAGATGTGGGCTTCAACTGGAAGCCAGTGGAGTGTGCGGAGGAGCGGGGTGGCGTGAGAGAACTTGGGAAGGTTGAACACCAGACGGGCTGCAGCGTTCTGGATGAGTTGTAGGGGTTTAATGGCACAGGCAGGGAGCCCAGCCAACAGCGAGTTGCAGTAATCCAGACGGGAGATGACAAGTGCCTGGACTAGGACCTGTGCCGCTTCCTGTGTAAGGTAGGGTCGTACTCTGCGAATGTTGTAGGGCATGAACCTACAGGATCGGGTCACCACTTTGATGTTAGTGGAGAACGACAGGGTGTTGTCCAGGGTCACGCCAAGGTTCTTTGCACTCTGGGAGGAGGACACAACGGAGTTGTCAACCGTGATGGCGAGATCATGGAGCGGGCAGTCCTTCCCCGGGAGGAAGAGCAGCTCTGTCTTGCCGAGGTTCAGCTTGAGGTGGTGATCCGTCATCCACATTGATATGTCTGCCAGACATGCAGAGATGCGATTCGCCACCTGGTTATCAGAAGGGGGAAAGGAGAAGATTAATTGTGTGTCGTCTGCGTAGCAATGATAGGAGAGACCATGTGAGGATATGACAGAGCCAAGTGACTTGGTGTATAGAGAGAATAGGAGAGGGCCTAGAACTGAGCCCTGGGGGACACCAGTGGTGAGAGCATTTACATATTACATTTACATTTTAGTCATTTAGCAGACGCTCTTAACCAGAGCGACTTACAGGAGCAATTAGGGTTAAGTGCCTTGCTCAAGGGCACATTAACGTCATTTAGCAGACGCTCTTAGCCAGAGCGACTCACAAATTGGTGCGTTCACCCTATAGCCAGTGGGATAACCACTTTACAATTTGGGGGGGGGGGGGGGGGTTAGAAGGAATACTTTATCCTATCCCAGGTATTCCTTAAAGAGGTGGGGTTTCAAATGTCTCCGGAAGGTGGTGAGTGACTCCGCTGTCCTGGCGTCGTGAGGGAGCTTGTTCCACCATTGGGGTGCCAGAGCAGCGAACAGTTTTGACTGGGCTGAGCGGGAGCTATGCTTCCGCAGAGGAAGGGGAGCCAGCAGGCCAGAGGTGGATGAACGCAATGTCCTCGTTTGGGTGTAGGGACTGATCAGAGCCTGAAGGTACAGAGGTGCCGTTCCCCTCACTGCTCCATAGGCAAGCACCATGGTCTTGTAGCGGATGCGAGCTTCAACTGGAAGCCAGTGGAGTGTGCGGAGGAGGGGGGTGACGTGAGAGAACTTGGGAAGGTTGAACACCAGACGGGCTGCGGCATTCTGGATGAGTTGTAGGGGTTTAATGGCACAGGCAGGGATTCCAGCCAACAGCGAGTTGCAGTAGTCCAGACGGGAGATGACAAGTGCCTGGACCAGGACCTGCGCCGCTTCCTGTGTAAGGCAGGGTCGCACACTCCGAATGTTGTAGAGCATGAACCTGCAGGAGCGGGTCACCGCCTTGATGTTGGCGGAGAACGACAGGGTGTTGTCCAGGGTCACGCCTAGGCTCTTCGCACTCTGGGAGGAGGACACAGCGGAGTTGTCAACCGTGATGGCGAGATCATGGAACGGGCAGTCCTTCCCCGGGAGGAAGAGCAGCTCCGTCTTGCCAGGGTTCAGCTTGAGGTGGTGATCCGTCATCCATACTGATATGTCTGCCAGACATGCAGAGATGCGATTCGCCACCTGGTTATCAGAAGGGGGAAAGGAGAAGATTAGTTGTGTATCGTCAGCGTAGCAATGATAGGAAAGGCCATGTGAGGATATGACAGAGCCAAGTGACTTGGTGTATAGGGAGAAAAGGAGAGGGCCCAGAACCGATCCCTGGGGGACACCAGTGGTGAGAGCACGTGGTGCGGAGACAGCTTCCCGCCACGCCACTTGGTAGGAGCGACCGGTCAGGTAGGACGCAATCCAGGAGTGAGCCGCGCCGGAGATGCCCATCTCGGAGAGGGTGGAGAGGAGGATCTGATGGTTCACAGTATCAAAGGCAGCAGACAGGTCTAGAAGGACAAGAGCAGAGGAGAGAGAGTTAGCTTTAGCAGTGCGGAGAGTCTCCGTGACACAGAGAAGAGCAGTCTCAGTTGAATGACCAGTCCTGAAACCTGATTGGTTTGGATCAAGAAGGTCATTCTGAGAGAGATAGCAAGAGAGTTGGCTAAAGACGGCACGCTCAATAGTTTTGGAAAGAAAAGAAAGAAGGGATACTGGTCTGTAGTTGTTGACATCAGTGGGGTCGAGTGTTGGTTTTTTGAGAAGGGGAGTAACTCTCGCTCTCTTGAAGACGGAAGGGACATGGCCAGCGGTCAAGGATGAGTTGATCAGCGAGGTGAGGTAGGGGAGAAGGTCACCGGAGATGGTCTGGAGAAGGGAGGAGGGGATGGGGTCAAGCGGGCAGGTTGTTGGGCGGCCTGCAGTCACAAGTCGCAGGATTTTATCTGGAGAGAGAGGGGAGAAAGAAGTCAAAGCATAGGGTAGGGCAGTGTGAGCAGGACCAGCAGTGTCATTAGACTTAACAAACGAGGATCGGATGTCGTCAACCTTCTTTTCAAAGTGGTTGACGAAGTCATCCACAGAGAGAGAGGAGGGGGGGGGGGGGGGGGGAGGATTCAGGAGGGAGGAAAATGTGGCAAAGAGCTTCCTAGGGTTAGAGGCAGATGCTTGGAATTTAGAGTGGTAGAAGGTGGCCTTAGCAGCAGAAACAGATGAAGAAAATGTAGAGAGGAGGGAGTGAAAAGATGCCAGGTCGGCAGGGAGTTTAGTTTTCTTCCATTTCCGCTCCGCTGCCCGGAGCTCTGTTCTGTGAGCTCGCAATGAGTCATCAAGCCACGGAGCTGGAGGGGAGGACCGAGCCGGCCGGGAGGATAGGGGACACAGAGAGTCAAAGGATGCAGAAAGGGAGGAGAGGAGGGTTGAGGAGGCAGAATCAGGAGATTGGAGGGAGAAGGATTGAGCAGAGGGAAGAGATGATAGGATGGAAGAGGAGAGAGTAGTGGGAGAGAGAGAGCGAAGGTTGCGGCGGCGCATTACCATCTGTGTAGGGGCAGAGTGAGTAGTGTGGGAGGAGAGTGAGAGAGAAAAGGAAACAAAGTAGTGGTCGGAGACATGGAGGGGAGTTGCAGTGAGATTAGTAGAGGAGCAGCATCTAGTGAAGATGAGGTCAAGCGTATTGCCTGCCTTGTGAGTAGGGGGGGACGGTGAGAGGGTGAGGTCAAAAGAGGAGAGGAGTGGAAAGAAGGAGGCAGAGAGAAATGAGTCAAATGTGGACATAGGGAGGTTGAAATCCCCCAAAACTGTGAGGGGTGAGCCATCCTCAGGGAAGGAACTTATCAAGGCGTCAAGCTCATTGATGAACTCTCCAAGGGAACCTGGAGGGCGATAGATGACAAGGATATTAAGCTTAAATGGGCTAGTGACTGTGACAGCATGGAATTCAAATGAGGAGATAGACAGATGGGTTAGGGGAAAAATTGAGAATGTCCACTTGGGAGAAATGAGGATTCCTGTACCACCACCCCTCTGACCAGATGCTCTCGGGGTATGCGAGAACACATGGTCAGACGAGGAGAGAGCAGTAGGAGTAGCGGTGTTTTCAGTGGTGATCCATGTTTCCGTCAGCGCCAGGAAGTCGAGGGACTGGAGGTTGGCATAGGCTGGGATGAAGTCAGCTTTGTTGGCAGCAGAACGGCAGTTCCAGAGGCTGCCTGCGACCTGGAACTCCACGTGGGTGGTGCGTGCAGGGACCACCAGGTTGGAGAGGCAGCAGCCACGCGGTGTGGTGCGTTTGTGTAGCCTGTGCAGAGAGGAGAGAACAGGGATAGGCAGAGGCATAGTTGACAGGCTGTAGCAAATGGCTACAAAAATGCAGAGGAGATCGGAATGAAATGGACTAAGCATCTGGGAGCGGAGAGAGCAGGGCCTCCCTCACCAAAAACTTCTACCTCAGAAACTAAAATTGTTTCACTGAACCACCCGAACAAAAAACTCTCCCAACTTCCGCCTTTGGAAATCAGAATTGTTGTGAACCACAGCGGTTCAATGTTTAAAGGAATAGACTCAACCCACTTTGTTCAGCTAGCCAACTATGACACCATAGCCAACTAGCAGACTAGCATCCAATAACAATAACACACCGTTTAGCACCAACACTTGGTCACAACAAACCACCAATAATATGATAACACACTAAACAGATCATTCGTGTCTGTGTCAAGTTCCTTTCATGACGCAGCAATGATTAGACGTTGGCTAGCTAGGACAAGTATATTGTGGTTAGCTACTACAGTACAGCCAGCTGGTCATGTTGGGTAGCTAGCAATGGCCACTGTGTTGACTCTGTTTGAAGAACGGCTAGCTAGCTAGCTTCGTGCTACAGCCGGCACGGCCGAGGACACTGCCAAGACACAGTAACTACCCACAACAACCCACGAAGCCTAGCTATGACGCCGTAGCCAACCTGCAAGCTAGCATCCATTAACACACAACTTAGCATCAACACCTGGCCACAACAAACTGCCAAGAGTGTGTCAGCACACCAAACAGACAATTCAAGTCCGTGTCGAGTTCCCTTCACAACGCAGCAAAAAATAAAATAAAAAATTAAACGTTGGAACCAGCTCTCCAGCGTTGCTAATCGTTACCAGTAGCTACCCGCTAGCTAGCTAGCCTCGTGCCTCGATACTAACCTACAACTACCCACGGAAACCTACAATAACAACAACACCAACCTACAATAAATACAATACCTAACTACAGCTAACTACCTACCTACGATCTAATACATGGTTAAGCAAAAGTTAAACGTTGGCTAGGACTACATTACCATTGGAACCAGCTCTCCAGCGTTGCTAATCGTTACCTGTAGGTACCCGCTAGCTAGCTAGCCTCGTGCCTCGATACCAACCCACAATTACCCACGGAAACCTACAATAACAACAATACTAACCTACAGTAAATACAATACCTAACTACAGCTAACTACCTACCTACGATCTAATACATGGTTAAGCAAAAGTTAAACGTTGGCTAGGACTACATTACCATTGGAACCAGCTCTCTACACAAGTGCTGCCCTGCCTTCTGCCTGCCTTCTTGTCTCCGCACATGGTGCGGAGACAGATTCTCGCCACGCCACCTGGTAGGAGCGACCTGTGAGGTAAGACGCAATCCAAGAGTGAGCCGCGCCGGAGATGCCCAACTCGGAGAGGGTGAAGAGGAGGATCTGATGGTTCACAGTATCAAAGCCAGCAGATAGGTCTAGAAGGATGAGAGCAGAGGAGAGAGAGTTAGCTTTAGCAGTGCGGAGAGCCTCCGTGACACAGAGAAGAGCAGTCTCAGTTGAATGACCAGTCTTGAAACCTGACTGGTTTGGATCAAGAAGGTAATTCTGAGAGAGATAGCAGGAGAGTTGGCTAGAGACGGCACGCTCAAGAGTTTTGGAGAGAAAAGAAAGAAGGGATACTGGTCTGTAGTTGTTGACATCGGAGGGATCGAGTGTAGGTTTATTGAGAAGGGGTGCAACTATCACTCTCTTGAAGACGGAAGGACATAGCCAGTGGTCAAGGATGAGTTGATGAGCGAGGTGAGGTAAGGGAGAAGGTCTCTGGAAATGGTCTGGAGAAGAGAGGAGGGGATAGGGTCAAGCGGGCAGGTTGTTGGGCGGCCAGCCGTCACAAGTCGCAAAATGTCATCTGGAGAGAGAGGGGAGAAAGAAGTCAAAGCATAGGGTAGGGCAGTGTGAGCAGCACCAGCGGTGTCATTTGACTTAATAAATGAGGATCGGATGTCATCAACCTTCTTTTCAGAATGGTTGACGAAGTCATCCACAGAGAGGGAGGAGGGAGGAGGAGGAGGATACAGCAGGGAGGAGAAGGTGGCAAAGAGCTTCCTAGGGTTAGAGGCAGAGGCTTGAAATTTAGAGTGGTAGAAAGTGGCTTTAGCAGCAGAAACAGCGGAAGAAAATGTAGAGAGGAGGGAGTCTAATTTTCCTCTCGGCTGCCCGGAGCCCTGTTCTGTGAGCTCGCAATGAGTCGTCAAGCCACGGAGCAGGAGTGGAGGACCGAGCCGGCCGGGAGGATAGGGGACATAGAGAGTTAAAAGATGCAGAAAGGGAGGAGAGGAGGGTTGAGGAGGCAGAATCAGGAGATTGGAGTGAGAAGGATTGTGCAGAGGGAAGAGATGATAGGATGGAAGAGGAGAGAGTAGCGGGAGAGAGAGAGCGAAGGTCGCGACGGCGCATTACCATCTGGGTAGGGGCAGAGTGAGTAGTGTTGGAGGAGAGCGAGAGAGAAAAGGATACAAAGTAGTGGTCGGAGATTTGGAGGGGAGTTGCAGTGAGATTAGTAGAAGAACAGCATCTAGTAAAGATGAGTTCAAGCGTATTGCCTGCCTTGTGAGTAGGGGGAGACAGTGAGAGGGTGAGGTCAAAGAGGAGAGGAGTGGAAAGAAGGAGGCAGAGAGAAATGAGTCAAAGGTAGACGTAGGGAGGTTAAAGTCACCCAGAACTGTGAGGGGTGAGCCATCCTCAGGAAAGGAACTTATCAAGGCATCAAGCTCATTGGTGAACTCTCCAAGGGAACCTGGAGGGCGATAAATGATAAGGATGTTAAGCTTGAATGGGCTAGTGACTGTGACAGCATGGAATTCAAATGTGGAGATAGAGAGATGGGTCAGGGGAGAAAAAGAGAATGTCCACTTGGGAGAGATGAGGATTCCTGTGCCACCACCCCGCTGACCAGATGCTCTCGGGGTATGCGAGAACACATGGTCAGGCGAGGAGAGAGCAGTAGGAGTAGCAGTGTTTTCTGTGGTAATCCATGTTTCCGTCAGCGCCAAGAAGTCGAGGGACTGGAGGGTAGCATAGGCTGAGATGAACTCTGCCTTGTTGGCCGCAGAACGGCAGTTCCAGAGGCTGCCAGAGACCTGGAACTCCACGTGGGTTGTGCGTGCAGGGACCATCAGGTTAGAGAGGCAGCAGCCTGTGCGGAGAGGAGAGAACAGGGATAGACAGACACATAGTTGACAGGCTACAGAAAAGGCTACACTAATGCAAAGGAGATCGGAATGAAATTAACTAAACATCTGGGGAAGCGAGGCCTCCCTCACTAACCTTTCACTGAAACACTCAAATACAACTCTTCCTACTTCCAGTTTAGAAATTATAATTGCTGTAATCTACAGTAGTTCAATGTTTCCAGGAATAGACTAACTTAGTTTATTCAGCTAGCTAACTTGGTACAGTATTCTTCTGTGAAAACTGCCAAGGGCACCGTATCCTATGACGCCATAGCTAACTAGCATGCTAGCATCCAATAACACACGGTTTAGCACCAATACTTAGTTACAACAAACTACCAATGGATCATTCATGTCTGTGTCTAGTTCCTTTCATAACGCAGAAGTAATTAAACGATGGCTAGCTAGCACAAAGTCAGTCATGCTAGCTACACAAGTGGACTACACATCTCGAATGTTCAGAAAGTGAAGCTTACGTTGCAAAATTCTCATTGACTAAAATGATACAGTACTGCTAGCTGGTAATGTTGGCTAGCTAGCAGTGGCTGCGGTGTTGACTGTTTGAAAATGTAGCTGGCTAGCTAACCTCGATAGTTTCTCTATACTACACCTTTGTCTTTGATACCAAGACAACTATGTAGCTAGCTAACTTTACACTAATCAAATCGTTCCGTTGAAATGTATTTAGTTGCTACAGTACTGCTAGCTGGTATAGTTGGCCAGCTAGCAGTGGCTGCGGAGTTGACTTAGTATGGAAAACGGCGTCGCTGCGAACGAATGTAGCTGGCTAACATTATACTAATCAAATCAAATAGTTCCGTTGTAATATATTTGGTTGCTACAGTACTGCTAGCTGGTAAGGTTGGCTAGCTAGCAGTGGCTGCGGTGTTGACTGCTAGCTGGTAAAGTTGGCTATAACTACCTACAATAACTACCTAGATAAACTATCTACAATACCTACAATATCTACCTACAATAATTACAGGTACTCTTAAGCGTGAAATAACATTGGAAACAACTATCCACAGTTGCTAACAGTTACCAAATTACAAGTAGCTACCCGCTAGCTAGCTAGCTTTATTGGTCCAGGTAGTGGGTTAGCTAGCTAGCCTCGTGCTTCACCGGGTTCAGCCGAATACACTACAATACTTACCTACAATAACTACCTACAATAACTACCTGGATAAACTACCTACAATACCTAACTACAATACCTACCTACAATCTAAATGCATGGTTTAAGCTTTACTCGACACATATAAAGAAGAAGCCAAGCTTACCTCCCCGCTTAGAGGAACACAACCTCACCCCATTGCTCCTTCCATATGTGGTATTTCAAATAAAATAAAATAAAATTTTATTGGCCACATGCGCCGTATACAACAGGTGCAGACATTACAGTGAAATACTTACTTACAGCCCTTAACCAACAGTGCATTTATTTAAAAAAAATAAGTAAAATAAAACAACAACAAAAAAGTGTTCAGAAAAAAAGAGCAGAAGTAAAACAAAATAACAGTAGGGAGGCTATATATACAGGGGGGTACCAGTGCAGAGTCAATGTGCGGGGGCACCGGCTAGTTGAGGTAGTTGAAGTAATATGTACATGTGGGTAGAGTTAAAGTGTCTATGCATAAGTAATTAACAGAGTAGCAGCAGCGTAAAAAGATGGGATGGGGGGGCAGTGTAAATAGTCCGGGTAGCCATGATTAGCTGTTCAGGAGTCTTATGGCTTGGGGGTAGAAGCTGTTGAGAAGTCTTTTGGGCCTAAACTTGGCTCTCCGGTACCGCTTGCCGTAGTGCAGGTTATCTTAGTGTCCTTGGGCACGGGGACTATGGTGGTCTGCTTGAAACATGTTGGTATTACAGACTCAGTCAGGGACATGTTGAAAATGTCAGTGAAGACACTTGCCAGTTGGTCAGCACATGCTCGGAGTACACGTCCTGGTAATCCGTCCGGCCCTGCGGCCTTGTGAATGTTGACCTGCTTAAAAGTCTTACTCACATCGGCTACGGAGAGCGTGATCACATAGTCATCCAGAACAGCTTGTGCTCTCATGCATGCTTCAGTGTTGCTTGCCTCGAAGCGAGCATAGAAGTGGTTTAGCTCGTCTGGTAGGCTTGTGTCACTGGGAAGCTCGCGGCTGTGCTTCCCTTTGTAGTCTGTAATAGTTTTCAAGCCCTGCCACATCCGACGAGCGTCAGAGCCGGTGTAGTACGATTCAATCTTAGTCCTGTATTGACTCTTTGCCTGTTTGATGGTTCGTCGGAGGGCATAGCGGGATTTCTTATAAGCGCCCGGGTTAGAGTCCCGCTCCTTGAAAGCGGCAGCTCTACCCTTTAGCTCAGTGCGGATGTTTCCTGTAATCCATGGCTTCTGGTTGGGGTATGTACGTACAGTCACTGTTGGGACGACATCATCGATGCACTTATTGATGAAGCCAGTGACTGATGTGGTGTACTCCTCAATGCTATCTGAAGAATCCCGGAACATGTTCCAGTCTGTGCTAGCAAAACAGTCCTGTAGCTTAGCATCTGCGTCATCTGACCACTTTTTTATTAACCGAGTCACTGGTGCTTCCTGCTTTAGTTTTTGCTTATAAGCAGGAATCAGGAGGATAGAGTTATGGTCAGATTTGCCAAATGGAGGGCGAGGGAGAGCTTTGTATGCGTCTCTGTGTGTGGAGTAAAGGTGGTCTAGAGTTTTTTTTCCTCTGGTTGCACATTTAACATGCTGGTAGAAATTAGGTAGTTTAATTTAAGTTTCCCTGCATTAAAGTCCCCGGCCACTAGGAGCGCTGCCTCTGGATGAGCGTTTTCCTGTTGATTTATGGCCTTATACAGCTCATTCAGTGCAATCTTAATGCCAACATTGGTTTGTGGTGGTAAATAGACAGCTATGAAAAATATAGATGAAAACTCTCTTGGTAAATAGTGTGGTCTACAGCTTATCATAAGATACTCTACCTCAGGCGAGCAAAACCTAGATACTTTTGTGCACCAGCTGTTGTTTACAAATATACACAGACTGCCACCCCTTGTCTTCTACTCCTGAGTGGCGCAGTGGTCTAAGGCACTGCATCGCAGTGCTAACTGTGCCACTAGAGATCCTGGTTCGAATCCAGGCTCTGTCGCAGCCGGCCGCGACCGGGAGACTCATGGGCGGCGCACAATTGGCCCAGCGTCGTCCAGGGTAGGGGAGGGAATGGCCGGCAGGGATGTAGCTCAGTTGATAGAGCATGGCGTTTGCAACGCCAGGGTTGTGGGTTTGATTCCCACAGGGGGCCAGTATAAAAAAAATAAAATAATAAAATAATAATAATGTATTCACTAACTGTAAGTCGCTCTGGATAAGAGCGTCTGCTAAATGACTAAAATGTAAAAAAAATGTTACCGGAGTCAGCCGTTCTATCCTGCCGATGTAGCGTATAGCCCGCTAGCTGTATGTTATCCATGTCGTCGTTCAGCCACGACTCTGTGAAACATAAGATATTACAGTTTTTAATGTCCCGTTGGTAGGATAACCGTAATCTTAGGTCATCCAATTTATTTTCCAATGATTTAAGATTGGCTAATAGGATTGATGGGAGCGGCAGTTTACTCGCTCGCTGTCGGATCCTTACAAGGCACCCCGACCTACGTCCGCGATATCTCCGTCTCTTCCTCATGCGAATGACAGGGATTTGGGCCTTGTCGGGTGTCTGTAGGATATCCTTCGCGGCCGCCTCGTTGAAGAAAAATTATTCGTCCAATACGAGGTGAGTAATCGCTGTCCTGATATCCAGAAGCTCTTTTTGGTTATAAGAGACGATGGCAGAAACATTATGTACAAAATAAATTACAAATAACGCGGAAAAACACACATAATAGTACAATTGGTTAGAGAGCTGTAAAACGGCAGCCATCTTCTCCGGCGCCATTCTTGGATTGTTTTGATGTCTTCACTATTACTCTAAAATGTAGAAAATAGTAAAAATAAAGAAAAACCCTTGAATGAGTAGGTGTTCTAAAACTTTTGACCGGTAGTGTATATACAGTGCATTCGAAAGTATTCAGACCCCTTGACTTTTTCCACATTTTGTTTCGCTACAGCCTTATTCTGAAATGGTTTAAATAAATACAAATCCTCATCAGTCTACACACAATACCCTATAATGACAAAGCGAAAACAGGTTTCTATACATTTTTGCAAATTTATGAAAAATAAAAAGCAGAAATACCTTACTTACATAAGTAATCAGACCCTTTGCTATGAGACTCGAAATTGAGCTCAGGTGCATCCTGTTTCCATTGATCATCCTTGAGATATTTCTACAACTTGATTGGAGTCCACCTGTGGTAAACTCAATTGATTGGACATGATTTGGAAAGGCACACACCTGTCTATATAAGGTCCCACAGTTGACAGTGCATGTCAGAGCAAAAACCAAGCCATGAGGTCGAAGGAATTGTCCGTATAGCTCTGAGACAGGATTGTGTCAAGGCACAGATCTGTGGAAGGGTACCAAAACATTTCTGCAGCATTGAAGGTCCCCGAGAACACAGTGGCCTCCATCATTCTGAAATGGAAGAAGTTTGGAACCACCAAGACTCTTCCTAGAGCTGGCCGCCTGGCCAAACTGAGCAATCGGGGGAGATGGGCCTTGGTCAAGGAGGTGACCAAGAACCCGATGGTCACTCTGACAGAGCTCCAGAGTTTCTCTGTGGAGATGGGAGAACCTTCCATCTCTGCAGCACTCCACCAATCAGGCCTTTATTGTAGAGTAGCCAGACAGAAACCACTCCTCAGTAAAAAGCACATGACAGCCCGCTTGGAGTTTGTCAAAAGGCACCTAAAGGACTCTCAGACCATGAGAAACAAGATTCTCTGGTCTGATGAAACCAAGATTGAACTCTTTGGCCTGAATGCCAAAGAGTTCTGGAGGAAACCTGGCACCATCCCTTCGGTAAAGCATGGTGGTGGCAGCATCATGCTGTAGGGATGTTTTTCAGCGGCAGGGACTGGGAGACTAGTCAGAATCGAGGGAAGGATTAATGGAGCAAAGTAAAGAGAGATCCTTGATGAAAACCTGCTCCAGAGTGCTTAGGACCTCAGACTGGGGCGAAGTTCCACCTTCCAACAGGACAACGACCCTAAGCACACAGCCAAGACAATGCAGGAGTGGCTTCGGGTCAAGTCTCTGAATGTCCTTGAGTGGCCCAGCCAGAGGCCGGACTTGAACCCGATCGAACATCTCTGGAGAGACCTGAAAATAGCTGTGCAGCGACACTCCCCATCCAACCTGACAGAGCTTGAGAGGATCTGTAGAGAAGAATGGGAGAAACTCCCCAAATACAGGTGTGCCAAGCATGTAGCGTCATACCCAAGAAGACTCGAGGTTGTAATTGCTGCCAAAGGTGCTTCAACAAAGTACTCAGTAAAGGGTCTGAATAATTATGTACATTTGATATTTAAGTTTTATTTGCACACATTACTAAAAACCTGTTTTTGCTTTGGGGTATTGTATGTAGATTGATGATGGAAAAAAACAATTTAATCCATTTTAAAATAAGGCTGTAACGTAACAAAATGTGGAAAAAGTCAAGGGGTCTGAATACTTTCCGAATGCACTGTATATACACAAAAGTATGTGGACTCCCGAGCAAACAGCCATGCAATCTCCATAGACAAACATTGGCAGTAGAATGGCCTTACTGAAGAACTCAGTAACTTTCAACGTGTCACCGGCATAGGATGCCACCTTTCCAACAAGTCAGTTCGGAAAATGTATGCCCTGCTAGAGCTGCCCCAGTCAACTGTAAGTGCTGTTATTGTGAAGTGTAAATGTCTAGGAGCAACAACGGCACAGAACGGGACCGCCAAGTGCTGAAACTTGTAAAAATCGTCTGTTCTCAGTTGCAACACTCACTACCGAGTTCTAAACTGCCTCTGGAAGCAACGTCAGCACAATAACTGTTTGTCGGCAGCTTCATGAAATGGGTTTCCATGGCAGAGCAGCCGCACACAAGCCTATGATCGCCAATGCGCAATGCCAAGCATCGGCTGGAGTGGTGTAAAGCTTGCCGCCATTGGACTCTGGAGCAGTGGAAACGCGTTCTCTGGAGTGATGAATCGTGCTTCACCATCTGGCAGTCCGTCGGACGAATCTGGGTTTGGCGGATGCCAGGAGAACGCTACCTGCCCCAGTGCATAGTGCCAACTGTAAAATTGGGTGGAGGTGGAATAATGGTCTGGGGCTGTTTTTCATGGTTCGGGCTAGGCTCCTTAGTTCCAGTGTAGGGAAATCTTAACACTACAGCATACAATTACATTCTAGATGATTCTGTTCTTCCAACTTTGTTGTCATGGTCGGTTTCTGCCTGAGTTGCCTGTTTTCTGTCCTGGAGTCTTTTTTTCCTGAGTTTCCTGAACGCACCCTGTCTGGTTGCCGGGCGACGAAGCAAGGCGGGAGATCTCTCCATTACCCGCACCTGCATCTCATCAGCTATCTGCATACCTGGTTCTGATCATCACCTCTCCACTTCATAAGCTCTGACCTGACATCCATTCCCTGCCGGATCGTTAGCCATGAACAGTATGTTGTGCCTGCGTATCAGCCTCAGATTACTAAAGTTAGTTTTGCTGTTCTGTTACTTTTTGCTTGCTGTGAACTCACCTTCGTTTCCTCTGTCTACAGTTACTCTCCCGGAATATTCACTCCACCTCTGCCTGGTCGTCTGTGGCTTCAGAAACATCATTGGATCTGCCCATTCACTCCCACCAACTCACCTCCACTGCCAGCTCCGTCACCTGGATTCTCCTGCTTCCACATTTAAGTCTTTAAATAAATACTCACCTTCATTCTACTCACCTTGTCCTGGTCTGCTTCTGGGTTCCGCTTTAGAGAATCGTGACATTTGTGGCAACATTTTGGGGAAGGCCCTTTCCTATTTCAGCATTACAATGCCCCCATGCACAAAGCGAGGTCCGTACAGAAATGGTTTGTCGAGAACTTGACTGGCCTGCACAGAGCCCTGACCTCAACCCCATCAAACACCTTTAGGATGAATTGGAACGCAGACTGCGAGCCAGGCCTAATTGCCCAACATCAGTGCCCGACCTCACTAATGCTCTTGTGGCTGAATGGAAGCAAGTCCCCGCAGCAATGTTCCAACATCTAGTGGAAAGCCTTCCCAGAAGAGTGGAGGCTGTTATAGCAGCAAAGGGGGGACCAACTCCATATTAATGCCCCTGATTTTGGAACGAGAGGTTCGACAAGCAGATGTCCACATATTTTTGGTAAAGCAGTGTGTGTATGTATATAAACTCAGCAAAAAAAGAAACGTCCCTTTTTCAGGACCATGTCTTTCAAAGATAATTCGTAAAAATCCAAATAACTTCACAGATCTTTATTGTAAAGGGTTTAAACACTGTTTCCCATGCTTGTTCAATGAAGCATAAACAATTAATGAACATGCACCTGTGGAACGTTCGTTAAGACACTAACAGCTTACAGACGGTAGGCAATTAAGGTCACTGTTATGAAAACTTAGGACACTAAAGAGGCCTTTCTACTGACTCTGAAGAACACCAAAAGAAAGATGCCCAGGGTCCCTGCTCATCTGCGTGAACGTGCCTTAGGCATGCTGCAAGGAGGCATGAGGACTGCAATAAATTGCAATGTCCGTACTGTGAGACGCCTAAGACAGCGCTACAGGGAGACAGGACGTACAGCTGATCATCCTCGCAGTGGCAGACCACGTGTAACAACACCTGCACAGGATCAGTACATCCGAACATCACACCTGTGGGACAGGTACAGGATGGCAACAACAACTGCCGAGTTACACCAAGAACACACAATCCCTCCATCAGTGCTCAGACTGTCCGCAATAGGCTGAGAGAGGCTGCACTGAGGGCTTGTAGACCTGTTGTAAGGCAGGTCCTCACCAGACATCAATGGCAACAACGTCACCTATGGGCACAAACCCACCGTCGCTGGACCAGACAGGACTGGCAAAAAGTACTCTTCACTGACGAGTCACGGTTTTGTCTCACCAGGGGTGATGGTCGGATTTGCGTTTATTGTCGAAGGAATGAGCGTTACACCGAGGCCTGTACTCTGGAGCGGGATCGATTTGGATGTGGAGGGTCCGTCATGGTCTGGGGCGGTGTGTCACAGCATCATCGGACTGAGCTTGTTGTCATTGCAGGCAATCTTAACGCTGTGCGTTACAGGGAAGACATCCTCATCCCTCATGTGGTACCCTTCCTGCAGGCTCATCCTGACATGACCCGCCAGCATGACAATGCCACCAGCCATACTGCTCGTTCTGTGTGTGATTTCCTGCAAGACAGGAATGTCAGTGTTCTGCCATGGCCAGCGAAGAGCCCGGATCTCAATCCCATTGAGCACGTCTGGGACCTGTTGGATCGGAGGGTGAGGGCTAGGGCCATTCCCCCCAGAAATGTCTGGGAACTTGCAGGTGCCTTGGTGGAAGAGTGGGGTAACATCTCACAGCAAGAACTGGCAAATCTGGTGCAGTCCATGTGGAGGAGATGCACAGCAGTACTTAATGCAGCTGCTGGCCACACCAGATATTGACTGTTACTTTTGATTTTGACCCCCCTTTTGTTCAGGGACACATTATTCAATTTCTGTTAGTCACATGTCTGTGGAACTTGTTCAGTTTATTTCTCAGTTGTTGAATCTTGTTATGTTCATACATATATTTACACATGTTAAGTTTTCTGAAAATAAACGTTTCTTTTTTTTGCTGAGTTTATATATATATAATTATACACAGACTGAAAACATGGTGAAATTCAAGGCTGTAAAACGGTGTGCGTTGTCTGTGTCAGTACACCTCCACTAATAACAGCTGTTTGTTTGGTTCCAGGTAGTGGAGGGGGTCCGGTCAGGCCAAATCTGTGTCCCACTCTGTCCTGGTAGCAGCCAGCCAGGCTGCAGTCATCAAGGCTGCAAAGAACGTCATGGCAACTGCCATTACCATGGCAAAGAGCGCCACCAGTTTGGTAACCATGACGAAGGGCGCCGCGGCAACTGTCACCTTGGGAAAGGGTCCCAACACCTCTTAACACCATTGCCAACATGCATGTTATCAGCATGGCCAAAGGGGCGGGGTCTACGGTAGTGGGCGTGCCCAAGAGCGCAAGCATGACATTGATCAGCGCGGCCTCACTGGTCAGTGGGATGGCGGCAGGGGGAGGGAAGACTGCTGCTACTCTATCAGGTAGGATGATAATACCTCTTATGTTGTTTGAGAAAGTGGATTGCTGCTGTTTTGAGACAGGTCTCAATTTTTAATCTCAGTGGGATCACCTGTATAAATAAAGCATCGTTTTAGAATAGATAGATGATGTAAGTGGCCAAATTCCCGTTCCAGGCTAAGTGTTGTCTCTTGTACTCTCGTCTTGTCTAGGTATGCTGAAGAACCACTCTGGCGGTTCCCACTCTCAGCAGACAGTGCTGACCTTTCCTGCCAACCAGCTCAAACAGATGGGGGTGGGCACGGTCACAGACCATAGTGATGCCCGTCAACAAAGGTAAGAGTCCGTCCCTCCCTCATATTGGTCAATCATTCCATAATCTATCAATCGATCCATCAGACAATCCAGTGTTTTTCCTGAAATAATGTATTTTTCAGACAGTTATCACAAAGGCCCCCAAAGCATATGACTCTTATCCAGAGTGACTTACAGGAGCAATTAGGGTTAAGTGCCTTGCTCAAGGGCATATCGAAAGATTTTTCACCTAGTCTGCTATGGGATTCGAACCAGCGACCTTTCGGTTACTGGCCCAATGGTCTTAACCGCTAGCTTACCTGTCCATTATATAAACAGACTCACAGCAGCCCCTGAGGACTGGAGAGCAGAATCTATATATATAACCCCTAGACTAGTCTGTGTGCTGTGGGATTCTACCTATTACCAAGATCCAGATAAAGAACATGAGGTGAGCTGGGAGACAGAGAGATGAGCTTCAATGGGCTGGGGATTTAGTTAGTGCAGTTGGAGAGAGAGAGGAGCAGGGCTATTGCAATATTAAAATTCCTCTTTCTCTCTCACACACACACACACACGTTTTTGAATAATACAAGTTCTAAATATGCTTTGAGTAGTTCATGACCCTAGGATGGCAACACATAAATTATAAGTGATTTCAATGGGGCTTTCTCCATTCTAATAGTTTTATACTGTTCAATCCAACGTCAAATATAGAATAGTTATGCACGCTCAAGTTGTCCGTTTTTTTGTCTTATCTTCAAAGTTTTAGACATGTTGTGTAAATCAAATGATACAAACCCCCAAAAAATCAATTTTAATTCCAGGTTGTAAGGCAACAAAATAGGAAAAATGCCAAGGGGGGTGAATACTTTCGCAAGCCACTGTAAATCAATAAAACAATATATGTGTCACGATCGTCTATGAAGTAGGACCAAAGCGCAGCGTTGGTAGCGAACATATTGACTTTAATGCAATACACGAGAATACAAAACAAAACACGATCATGAAGTCCTCAGTGACAACGACTGAACATAGAACAAAAACCCACAACCCCAAGGTGAACAATGACAGTTTAAATATGGCTCCCAATCAGAGATAACGAGCCGACAGCTGACACTCGTTACCACTGATTGGGAGTCACTGGACCAAACAATGAAACAACCAATAAGAGAGAGAGGAGCAGGGCTATTGCAATATTAAAATTCCTCTTTCTCTCTCACACACACACACACACGTTTTTGAATAATACAAGTTCTAAATATGCTTTGAGTAGTTCATGACCCTAGGATGGCACTCTGCCAACCTACTGCACTCCTCTAACCCGTACTCCTTATAATATTATTATATTATACAATAACAACCCAACTAATCCCCAAACACAACAAAAATGAACACACCCTGGCTCAATAATACAAAGTCCCGGAGCCAGAGCGTGACAGTACCCCCCCCTAAAGGCGCGGACTGCGACCGCGCCTCAAAGAACCCAAATAGGGGAGGGCTGGGTGGGTGTTGCTCCTCGGAGGCGGCTCCGGCTCTGGCTCCGGGCTTGACCACCATCCTACATCCATCCCCCCGTAATGGCCCCGGTCCGATCCCACCCAGCTGGCTGGATCCGGACTGATGACGCGCACCCCTAGCTTGGCGCGTGAGGCAGGGACGGACCGGACCTGGCTGACGATACGCATCCTCGGCTTGGTGCGTGGAGCCGGAACGGACCTCCTCAGGCTGACGACTCGCCTCCCTGGCTTGGTGCGCGTAGCAGGAATAGGCTGAACCAGGTTGACGACTCGCCCCCTTGGTTTGGTGCGAGTAGCCGGAACGAGCTGACCCAGGTTGACGACTCGCACCCTTAGCCTGGTGCGAGTGGCAGGAACAGTCCGGGTTGGGCCGGCGACGCACACCGTAGTTTTGATGCGTGGAGCAGGAACCGGCCGGGCTGGGCTGGCGACGCACCCCTTTGGCTTGGTGCGTAGAGCAGGGACAGGCCGGGCTGGGCTGGCGACGCGCACCATTGGCTTGGTGCGGGGAGCAGGGACAGGTCGAGCTGGCCTAGCGACGCACACCGTTGGCTTGGTGTGGGGAGCAGGCACGGGCCGGACAGGGCCGACGAAACGCACCACAGACTTGGTGCAGGGAGCAGGAACAGACCGAGTCGGGCTGGCGGCGCGCACCACAGGCTCCATGCGAGGAACAGGAACAGACAGGACCGCACTGAGGACACACACCCCTGGCCCTACACGGGGATCAGGAACGGGCCGGACCGGACTGGTAACACACCCCAGTACCCTTCGCCGTGCCTCCACACCTTCCTTCCCCTTCGTGACCAGTGGCCCCCTTAACCTGGCGGCCTTTTCTGCCAACCTACTGCACTCCTCTAACCCGTACTCCTGCTGCCCCGACGTCGTGAGCCCCCCCCTAAAAATTTTCTGGGGGTCTCTCCTCTCCGTGGACCAGGCCTCTATAGTCCTCTCCCAACCTTCGCTCTTCTGTCTCCACCACTCGTCATCCAACTCCTGGAAACGCTGCTTGGTCTCGTTGTGGTGGGTTTTTCTGTCACGATCGTCTATGAAGTAGGACCAAAGCGCAGCGTTGGTAGCGAACATATTGACTTTAATGCAATACACGAGAATACAAAACAAAACACGATCATGAAGTCCTCAGTGACAACGACTGAACATAGAACAAAAACCCACAACCCCAAGGTGAAAACAGACAGTATAAATATGGCTCCCAATCAGAGATAACGAGCCGACAGCTGACACTCGTTACCACTGATTGGGAGTCACTGGACCAAACAATGAAACAACCAATAACAACCCAACTAATCCCCAAACACAACAAAAATGAACACACCCTGGCTCAATAATACAAAGTCCCGGAGCCAGAGCGTGACAATATGCTATGAAAAGGACTGGCCATTGGCTAACAACAAAGCACCAAACATTAGCATATCAGCTCTGCATATCAGCTCGAGCATAGCTATAATAAACTGGGCTATTGCATGTTGTTTTTGGCACGACATTCAGATCTATAGGTTTTTCCAGTGTGCTTGTCTGTTGTGTGTGGTGTAATGTGGCTGTGATGTGTTAGGATTGACCCATTGGTTGTTGACCTCTGACCCTCTCTCTCCTGGCTGCTCAGCACAGAACACATAGAGACCTTCATGCAGCTGCTCACGGCCGTGGTGAAGACATTCCCCCTCATCGTACCAGAGAAGAGTAAGCTCCCTTCTTCATTTATCCTCGTTCTCACTACTGATTCTCTTTACAGGCATTATTCTTAGGGCTTATTCTCACTGAATACAGTTATCGGGAGGTAATTCCTATTTACATAATATGTACATACACTTTGCAATTCACATTAGCAACGGGATTGTCACGAGCCGAGAGAGGGTTCGGTTGACGTTCTTGCGTCGCTGCTCAAAAGTACCGTAAATATCACAGTAGCCAACAGCCAGGAGGCTAAGCATTGCAAGCTATTCTACTAGCTAGTTAGATACTAGCTAACTTTAAGCAAGCAACTCTTCATGCCTCACTCTTAATTATATTACACTCTTAATTAATGCAAGAAAACCCTATTACCTTCTTAACTATTGCAAGAAAACCATATTACATTATTAACTATTGCAAGAAAACCATATTAGACTCTTGAATAACGCAACAATTCACAAGCATGTGCAGACAATTAAGGGTTAATTTTCTCGTCTGTACACTCCTTACAGTCTAGTTTCAAGAGAAGAGCACAGAGTTACTGCTAGCTAAAGCTAACAACTGGTCTTCATCAAGTAATGAACGATTACCCAGCTGATACCAATATACAAGTACATTAGGCCTACCTTACAACAGTACAACAAACCAGGCTTCATTTTGATCAATATCATGCAAATCATTAGACTACATGTGGTAAAAGCTAATTGCGACTGAAAACGTGGGTATAATTCACCAGGGATTGGACATGAGCTGTTTTATATGGAGGCCCATATAAAAAATTAAATACATATAGATGATACAAATACAGTGGGGAGAACAAGTATTTGATACACTGCCAATTTTGCAGGTTTTCCTACTTACAAAGCATGTAGAGGTCTGTAATTTTTTATCATAGGTACACTTCAACTGTGAGAGACGGAATCTAAAACAAAAATCCAGAAAATCACATTGTATTATTTTTAAGTAATACATTTGCATTTTATTACATGACATAAGAATTTGATCACCTACCAACCAGTAAGAATTCCGGCTCTCACAGACCTGTTAGTTTTTCTTTAAGAAGCCCTCCTGTTTTCCACTCATTACCTGTATTAACTGCACCTGTTTGAACTCGTTACCTGTATAAAAGACACCTGTCCACACACTCAATCAAACAGACTCCAACCTCTCCACAATGGCCAAGACCAGAGAGCTGTGTAAGGACATCAGGGATAAAAGTGTAGACCTGCACAAGGCTGGGATGGGCTACAGGACAATAGGCAAGCAGCTTGGTGAGAAGGCAACAACTGTTGGCGCAATTATTAGAAAATGGAAGAAGTTCAAGATGACGGTCAATCACCCTCGGTCTGGGGCTCCATGCCAGATCTCACCTCATGGGGCATCAATGATCATGAGGAAGGTGAGGGATCAGCCCAGAACTACACGGCAGGACCTGGTCAATGACCTGAAGAGAGCTGGGACCACAGTCTCAAAGAAAACCATTAGTAACACACTACGCCGTCATGGATTAAAGTCCTGCAGCACACGCAAGGTCCCCCTGCTCAAGCCAGCGCATGTCCAGGCCCGTCTGAAGTTTGCCAATGACCATCTGGATGATCCAGAGGAGGAATGGGAGAAGGTCATGTGGTCTGATGAGACAAAAATAGAGCTTTTTGGTCTAAACTCCACTCGCCGTGTTTGGAGGAAGAAGAAGGATGAGTACAACCCCAAGAACACCATCCCAACCGTGAAGCATAGAGGTGGAAACATCATTCTTTGGGGATGCTTTTCTGCAAAGGGGACAGGACGACTGCACCGTATTGAGGAGAGGATGGATGGGGCCATGTATCGCGAGATCTTGGCCAACAACCTCCTTCCCTCAGTAAGAGCATTGAAGATGGGTCGTGGCTGGGTCTTCTAGCATGACAACGACCCGAAACACACAGCCAGGGCAACTAAGGAGTGGCTCCGTAAGAAGCATCTCAAGGTCCTGGAGTGGCCTAGCCAGCCTCCAGACCTGAACCCAATAGAACATCTTTGGAGGGAGCTGAAAGTCCGTATTGCCCAGCGACAGCCCTGAAACCTGAAGGATCTGGAGAAGGTCTGTATGGAGGAGTGGGCCAAAATCCCTGCTGCAGTGTGTGCAAACCTGGTCAAGACCTACAGGAAACGTATGATCTCTGTAATTGCAAACAAAGGTTTCTGTACCAAATATTAAGTTTTACTTTTCTGATATATCAAATACAAATTAATTACTTAAAAATCATACAATGTGATTTTCTGGATTTTTGTTTTAGATTCCGTCTCTCACAGTTGAAGTGTACCTATGATAAAAATGACACAAAATCGGCAGTGTATCAAATACTTGTTCTCCCCACTGTAGGTTATGTTTCTTAATTTGTAGCATTTTGTGGCAATTTCCATCTATCCACATTGCAGAGATCATCACAGCAGGGTCGTCGGCAAACATGGGCAAGCTGGCATTTGCCCCAGCACTTTTCGATTTGGTTTATAAAAAGATATTGGCACAAAAGCGTTGGAAAGAGGGACAAAGTACTGTTGTTTAGATTCGTTTCATGATTTGTTTGACAATATGTTTTATTTAATTTTTATCCCCAGGATTTTTTTTTTACCCATATGAACTGATTAGAAAAATCTGGTCCCATCATAGCCCATATAAAATAGTTTTTTAAATTTTTTTACACCTAATTGATTACTATGTCATACCCAGAGTTGTATTTGGTTAGGCTAGCCTACCAGATCAGGAAAACTCTGGGCCCCACGAAAACTTTTCCCCCCCACCACTCTGGGACCTGTGATGCCACCTCTGAAATCTCCACTCAATGTTACAAATGAAAAAACATATTCTATTTGTGTGACCTACTATCTCAAAATGTTCACTTACATATCTACACATTTTTTAGATAGTGTCGACCCAAAAAATAAAAATGTGGTGGGAATGGGCTTCCATAGTTTTACATGGCTCAGCGCAGCTGGCAGCTTGGCAGCTACTGCAACAGTTTCAGAACAGTTACTGCAATTTGAGGTAAAAACTCAATAAAGTATACACAACTGTGTTGTCTCTCGAAAATTGATACCTCTCCAGAACTTCTCCAGAACCTCTCCAGAATGTCCTTTCACTATCGTCAATGTGAAAACAGTCTATTTGATTTGTTTTTACATTTAGATTTTAGTCATTTAGCAGACGCTCTTATCCAGAGTGACTTACAGTTAGTGCATTTATATTAAGGTAACTACGTGAGACAACCACATATAAACAAAGATTGAATGTAGATGGATAATCTACTATGTAGTAGATTAGGACTGGCCACCCCTCAGAGCCTGGTTCCTCTCTAGGTTTCTTCCTGGGTTCCTGCCTTTCTAGGGAGTTGTTCTTAGCCACCGTGCTTCTGCATCTGCATTGCTTGCTGTTTGGGGTTTTAAGCTGAGTTTCTGTATAAGCACTTTGTGACATTTGCTGATGTAAAAAGGGCTTTATAAATACATTTGATTGATTGATATGTTGTGTGTTTTATGGTTAATGTTGTGTTGTTTAGCCAAGGACTCCCATCCGTTCTGTGCAGTGTCTACTGAACAGTACTAGTCCTGGAACATTGGGAAACGCAGGGTAGCTGAGGTAAGAGGCTTTGTTTGTGTTGTTGTCTGTGTGTTTGTTGGTCTGGCTGTGTGTTTGTGTTGTTGTCTGTGTGTTTGTTGGTCTGGCTGTGTGTTTGTGTTGTTGTCTGTGTGTTTGTTGGTCTGGCTGTGTGTTTGTGTTGTTGTCTGTGTGTTTGTTGGTCTGGCTGTGTGTTTGTGTTGTTGTCTGTGTGTTTGTTGGTCTGGCTGTGTGTTTGTGTTGTTGTCTGTGTGTTTGTTGGTCTGGCTGTGTACAACATGTGTAAACATAAAATCAAATCAAATCAAAAAGGTAAAATAAAACAACAACAAAAAAGTGTTGAGAAAAAAAAGAGCAGAAGTACAATAAAATAACAGTAGGGAGGCTATATATACAGGGGGGTACCGGTGCAGAGTCAATGTGCGGGGGCACCGGCTAGTTGAGGTAGTTGAGGTAATATGTACATGTGGGTAGAGTTAATGTGACTATGCATAAATAATTAACAGAGTAGCAGCAGCGTAAAAAGATGGGGTGGGAGGTGGGGGTGGGGGTGGGGGGGCAGTGCAAATAGTCCGGGTAGCCATGATTAGCTGTCTTATGGCTTGGGGGTAGAAGCTGTTGAGAAGTCTTTTGGACCTAGACTTGGCACTCTGGTACCGCTTGCCGTACGGTAGCAGAGAGAAGTCTATGACTAGGGTGGCTGGAGTCTTTGACAATTTTGAGGGCCTTCCTCTGACACCGCCTGGTATAGAGGTCCTGGATGGCAGGAAGCTTGGCCCCAGTGATGTACTGGGCCGTACGCACTACCCTCTGTAGTGCCTTGCGGTCGGAGGCCGAGCAGTTGCCATACCAGGCGGTGATGCAACCAGTCAGGATGCTATCGATGATGCAGCTGTATAATTTTTTGAGGATCTGAGGACCCATGCCAAATCTTTTCAGTCTCCTGAGGGGGAATAGACTTTGTCATGCCCTTTTCATGACTGTCTTGGTGTGTTTGGACCATGATAGTTCGTTGGTGATGTGGACACCAAGGAACTTGAAGCTCTCAACCTGTTCTACTACAGCCCCGTCGATGAGAATGGGGGCGTGCTCAGTCCTCTTTTTTTTCCTGTAGTCCACAATCATCTCCTTTGTCTTGGTCACGTTGAGAGAGAGGTTGTTATCCTGGCACCACACGGCCAGGTCTCTGACCTCCTCCCTATAGGCTGTCTCACCGTTGTCAGTGATCAGGCCTACCACTGTTGTGTCGTCGGCAAACTTAATGATGGTGTTGGAGTCGTGCCTGGCCATGCAGTCATGGGTGAACAGGGAGTACAGGAGGGGACTGAGCACGCACCCCTGAGGGGCCCCCGTGTTGAGGATCAGTGTGGCAGATGTGTTGTTACCTACCCTTACCACCTGGGGGCGGCCCGTCAGGAAGTCTAGGATCCAGTTGCAGAGGGAGGTGTTTAGTCCCAGGATCCTTAGCTTAGTGATGAGCTTTGAGGGCACTATGGTGTTGAATGCTGAGCTGTAGTCAATGAAAAGCATTCTCACGTAGGTGTTCCTCTTGTCCAGGTGGGAAAGGGCAGTGTGGAGTGCAATAGAGATTGCATCATCTGTGGATCTGTTGGGGCGGTATGCAAATTGGAGTGGGTCTAGGGTTTCTGGGATAATGGTGTTGATGTGAGCCATGACCAGCCTTTCAAAGCACTTCATGGCTACAGACGTCAGTGCTACGGGTCGGTAGTCATTTAGGCAGGTTATCTTAGTGTCCTTGGGCACGGGGACTATGGTGGTCTGCTTGAAACATGTTGGTATTACAGACTCAGTCAGGGACATGTTGAAAATGTCAGTGAAGACACTTGCCAGTTGGTCAGCACATGCACGGAGTACACGTCCTGGTAATCCGTCCGGCCCTGCGGCCTTGTGAATGTTGACCTGCTTAAAAGTCTTACTCACATTGGCTACGGAGAGCGTGATCACATAGTCATCCGGAACAGCTGGTGCTCTCATGCATGCTTCAGTGTTGCTTGCCTCGAAGCGAGCATAGAAGTGGTTTAGCTCGTCTGGAAGTATTGTGTCACTGGGCAGCTCGCGGCTGTGCTTCCCTTTGTAGTCTGTAATAGTTTTCAAGCCCTGCCACATCCGACGAGCGTCAGAGCCGGTGTAGTACGATTCAATCTTAGTCCTGTATTGACTCTTTGCCTGTTTGATGGTTCATCTGAGGCCATAGCGGGATTTCTTATAAGCGTCCGGGTTAGAGTCCCGCTCCTTGAAACCGGCAGCTCTACCCTTTAGCTCAGTGCGGATGTTGCCTGTAATCCATGGCAGTGTTCGTTAGTATTGTTTTTGTGTGTGTACACGAGACTGTGACTCTGCATATTTCCTGGTTACCTCATGTCTCTCCTCTGTCAGATCTGATGAGTGTCTCTCTCTTTGCCCCTTCATCATCCTCTTTTATTTCTACAGAAAGCACTCACGGAGACACACACACACTTTTAACCCCAGCTGCTGCCTAAAAGCCCTGTAGACCCATACTATCTGTGGATGCAGTCTGGACTGGTTTTCTACTCTACACTCTCTGACAGTCAGTCTCTCAGACAGCACTGCTATATGCTGCCTGCCCCAGTGCCCAGAAGTCAGACTTATTCTACCCAGTGAAATACAGACTGTGGGAGGGAAGGTCATGTGATGCTATGAACTGGCTGGGTTATGAGGGTGTGGGGATGATCCACTCATTTCTGACTACTGACTTTGGAATGGGAACTCATATGAACTCATATGAACTCAACACTGTAGAGGAGCTTCAGGGGAAATGATGCCTAAGACACCTTGGAGAGAGTTGGCTCTGGGCTGGCTAGCTAAAAAACAATTAGTATATTAGTTCCCTTCCCTCTGTTTACTCCAAATCAACAGACTCCATGTGATTAATATGCAAAACATAATTTGAGTGACAGCTGTTTGAAGAGGAGTGAAATAAGTAGATTGCTGGGAATTGTGGGTAATCAGAGCTGGCAAGTTTACTATGCACAACACTTTGTGTGTCTCCCTTATAACGTGTCCATTGTGTTGATTTTGTTGGGTTTTGGGTGTTGTGTGTTGTGTAAAGTATGTTGAATGCAGGAAATGGTCCAGGAAGTGTTGGAGCGCTGCCCCTGTCTGCAGGCCCTCACCCCTCCTAAGACCAGAGAGGTGGTTCAGTGGTGATGACAGAGGAGCTACACTCCTCCGGACCCCCTACGCAGCAGCAGGCCTGGTGAAGGGACCATAGAGGGCATCCGTACACAGGTAGACAATGAGCCAGGTATGAGTGTATGAGTTGGGTGGTATCCAGATTTTCATATTGTCATACCATCCTTCTCTCATCCCGGGATTTACAGTATTACTGGCATAGCACACAAGGGGGCGCTAAAACGCAAGAAAAGCCCATTGGGCCTCTACTACCAGAATGCTAAATAAATTAGTACAAACTATCAGCGAAATCACATAGACGCTGTTAGCTAAATGCTAACGAGAGAAGACGAACATAAATTGCAAATTGTGCTTGACTTGGACTGAAATAGGTTCCGGTACTCATTTTGGGTGCCGGTACTGTATATATTTAGGTGCAGGAGCTCCACAATACTTTTGAGCTAATATTCTATAAGAGGAACAGGAGCTCAAGCAGTAGAACATTTTAGGTGCAGGTACTCAGCTCAGGTGAGCTCCTGCCCAAGTCAAGCACTGTTGCAAAGACGGACAACTCCAGCTCATAAAGTTATATAAATATAGCTAGTAGCTACCGATTGTCATTTTTGTTGCAGGCAAAAGTGAACAAGAGATATTGAGCAATGAACAAAGTTGTGATGCATGCTTTTCTGAAGGAAGAGCAGCATGTGCACACGGAGCAGATGGGAGGACTACGGTAAGCTTCATAATGTAAAATAAAGTGACAGGTGAAATGAAGAACGCGATCTGCTTTATCTCCTAATGTATTGCACAAGTTCACTGCAGGTATTCACTTAAAAAGCAGCTACAAACATTGACATTTATTGAAAACTTCAAATAAATAGTTTTGACGGTATTGAAAAACCATCTCGTGGCTTTTTCCAAATACCCCGGTATATGGTATGTACGGTATACCGCCCAAGCCTATATGGGTGTATATGGGGGGAAGGGGGAAGAGGGGTGTTGTGTGCGTTTGTGCATGCATGTGACAAAGATAGAGGAAGTAACGTTGAATGGTGTATGTGGGTGTCGGTCTGCACGCAACATTTGTGTTTCCCACTGAAGACATTTCGCTGCAGTTGTAAACGTGGCATTCTGTTTGTCCTTTTCAAGCCCAGCTAGTCCAGTGTACTGTGTTAGTGCTAGTATGTACTGGTGCTTTGTTTAGCCTGTATTCACAGGCTGTCCTGATGAATTCGGTCTATTGTTCCTGTTCCTGTGTGGAGGAAGAAGGAGGCCGCTAGCCTGATGAGTTACACCAGCCTGAGCCCAAACAACCAAGCTCTGTTCTGATCTGCTCTGTTCTGTTCTGATCACTAACCCAAACAACCAAGCTCTGTTCTGATCTGCTCTGTTCTGATCACTAACCCAAACAACCAAACTCTGATCTGTTCTGATCACTAACACTAACCCAAACAGTCAAGCTCTGTTCTGATCTGTTCTGCTCTGTTCTGATCATTAACCCAAACAACCAAGCTCTGATCTGTTCTGATCACTATGGCCCAAATGCACACACTCTTTTGCCTTCTCTCTTCCATTCTCTCTCTCTCTCTCTCTCTCTCTCTCTCTCTCTCTCTCTCTCTCTCTCTCTCTCTCTCTCTCGCCGGCTGGGATGTCCTTGTCCCATCGCACTCTAGCGACTCCTTGTGGCGGGCCGGGCACATGCACGCTGACTTCAGGTCGCCAGCTGTACTGTGTTTCCTTCAACACAATTGGTGCGGCTGGCTTCCGGGTTAAGCGAGCAGTGTGTCAAGAAGCAGTGTGGCCTGGCGGGTTGTGTTTCGGAGGACACATGGCTCTCGACCTTCGCCTCTCCCGAGTCCGTAGGGAGTTGCAGTGATGGGACAAGACTCTAACTACCAATATCACGAAATTGGGGAGAGAAAAAGGGGTACAAAGTTTTTTAAAATGTTATATACTGTATAAATATAGATGTTTTATTGTCACACATTCGATAGGTGCTGTGAAATGTGTTGTTTTACAGGGTCAGCCATAGTAGTACGGTGCCCCTGGAGCAAATTGGGGTTAAGTGCCTTGCTCAAGGACACATCAACAGATTTTTCACCTTGTCGGTTCGGGTATTCGAACCAGCGACCTTTTGGTTATTGGCCCAACGCTCTAACTACTAGGCTAACTGCCACCACACAGACGCCCACACATCTCTCTTCACCCTGCTGCTACCTTAGGCTGTAGAAACACAGGAAAGTGTGTGTGTGTAACGTGCCTCCATCTCTCTCTGCAGAGTGACCCTCTACCCTGGCTAGCTGTGAGGAGTTGGTCCAGCGGTTGGCGCAGCTGCAGGCCCTGCTAAAGACTGAGCCAGAGGACGACAACGATGAAGTCTTGGATATTGTCAGCGTGACCCCGCCCTCCCAGAGGTTAAATGTCAACGAGGAGAAACAGGAAGCGGACCCCGAGCCCAAGTACTTCCTGGCCCCCTGCCCCTAGACCCAGTTCGTCAGGCGACACAGCCCGACAGGTGATTAGCTATCTGGTCAGCACCGACAGATAAGTTGGTCCAAGTTGACCCTGACAGATGCACAACTCTGATCACCCACGGCCACAGTGTGTGCTGGCTTTCCTTCCTACGATATACGTATACCCATTTAGACCTTGGAGGAAACCAAGTCTTTGCAGACTAGAGGCTGGCTATGAAAGTGGAAGAGCACCTAAAAAGCCAGGTTGCACAGTGCTGTATTTAGATGTAAGAGGATTGTGTGAGGATGACAATCCTGTAAGAGGATTGTGTGAAAGTACACATTCCTAGCATCATCATAATCATCACCATCATCAGTACAGCTGAGTATCTTATACTCCCAGCATCATCACCAGCAGCATCATCATCATCAGTATAGCTGAGTATCTTATACTCCCAGCATCATCATCAATACAGCTGAGTATCTTATACTCCCAGCATCATCATCATCAGTACAGCTGAGTATCTTATACTCCCAGCATCAGCAGCATCATCATCATCAGTATAGCTGAGTATCTTATACTCCCAGCATCATCATCAATACAGCTGAGTATCATATACTCCCAGCATCATCATCATCAGTATAGCTGAGAATCTTATACTCCCAGCATCATCATCAATACAGCTGAGTATCTTATACTCCCAGCATCATCATCATCAGTACAGCTGAGTATCTTATACTCCCAGCATCATCATCAATACAGCTGAGTATCTTGTGGTGAAAAGACCCATCATCTCATCCTAACCTAAGTATCACTCTTTATCCATCCCTCCCTCCGTCCCTCCCTCCCTCTCCTCCTCCCTCCCTCCCTCCCTCTCTCAGATGGGTGTGTCCTTCCAGCAGGTGGAGGTGGAGATGACTGTGTTTTCTCCGGTCATCGAGGTCATGATTCTCAAGGTCAGTCACTCCGGATGCCTCAAACACACAGCACAATGAGAATGACAGTTGAGAGATGAATGAATCAAGAAAGTTGTCCTGTGTCCCCCTGTGCACCAGTCTATTCTCCTGTACTGATAACACGTTGTCTGTGACGCAGTATATATTTGATAATGTAGTGTTGAACCACTAACGTTGGTGATGTGTTGTATTCGTCCCTATCTAATAAGCTATTAGATTAATAGTATGGTATGAATATCTTCCTGTTGTGTCCCCTGGGCTGCCAGGGAGATCACAGCCATTAACGTTCACCAGGCTGCCAGCAACATCCCCACATGTGACTTCCTCACCAACACACACATGGGCTACCTGACCAAGGAGGACTGATAACACACAATCTTATACACAGCCTAACATAGGACGATGGCACACTGGCTACTCCCATCAGTGTCACTAGCTGAGAGACGGGCAGTAACGAGCGTATGGCCATGTCTCTCTGGGGTAAAAGTGAACGGTTGGCCGGGCAGAAGAACACTATGACCGCAACAGACAGAGGCCACAACAGCAACAGTTGGACCGCAGCAGGAAGGCTTCGACCCCACCAGGAGGACCATCTGTCTGCAACGGAACCGTTTCACTCTTTTATTCTCTCACTGTTGCCTGTTCTCTCTCTCCTCTCACTCTATTTATCTTCCACTGTCTCCAGCTCTGTCTCATCCATTTCCTAGAGAAAGAGAAATCAGTTTAGTCTTGACAGAGAGGATATATAATCACATGCTTTAGCTATTAAGGGCTCCTGGACATCCAGAACCAACCGGTTTCTACCAGTTTAACTGACATTTCGAACTACTAGTCAGCTACTTTTCGTATCTCAGTATCATAAAGTAGAATCAAGTAGAACAGACAACACTAATATCTGGGTGGAATTCAGGATTGCACAACTTTCTGAACGTTAAGAGATGACATGATTCCTTAAGCGCTTATCATTGTACGTATACTCTTCCGCATAACAGTGCTGTAGAATATTGGACCTTTGGCTTTCATACTTTTAGAATTTTCAGCGCAGCTCAATCAATTTCTCCAACCGTCACCACATTCAAATGAATAGAGGACGCGTACGCAGGTCCGCGTTGGTAGGAATTTTAGGGAGGTGTGCGGTCGGGCTGTGGGTCCCCCACGGACACTAGTCACAGAGCCGGATAGATGTGTCACAATGCGCCGCCAGACTCTGTGTCTGTGGACTCTGAATTACTCTGTATGATGACAGAGCAGTTTGTCTGTTCTACTCAATATATTTCTATGTGTACATTCCATAACATTATTCCCTACTGAACACCACCCTGAGGATCACTCATAATGTACCTGGCATAGCCGTTTCTTGAATAATCTGTTTCAGTTTGTATAACTGGTTTAACTGACAGTCTGACTAATGAACTGTATCTGTTGACTTAATCACATCTGGGCTCAGTCTGGTCCCTCTAAACCACCACACAACGTGAGATCAACATTGTATTGAACATTGTAGGTCTCATACATTGTCTGGTGTCCTCTTTCTCACCTTATAAGGGGATTGTGTGTGTTAAAGTATTGTCTGTCTGACAGTCACAGGGGAGATTACGTGTTTTACAGACCTACTGTACATGAGACCAGACTACTCCTCCCAATACCAGTCGTAATCCCATTGTACTCTTTTGGGAACAGTTCCATTATCATTCAGTCAATTCAAGAGATTCATTTAATTAGTTGGTTCAACATTTTTCCATTAGGAATTTTCAATTCCAATTATTCATGCGTCCTGAATTGACTGAGTTGAAATGGAACAGAGACCAATACTGACTGTTGTGATGATGTCACTGTAGACTACTCGAGTGTTCCATGTCAGCCTGGGACCAGGCTAGTTCCATCTGGGACCAGGCTAGTTCCATCTGGGACCAGGCTAGTTCCATCTGGGACCAGGCTAGTTCCATCTGGGACCAGGCTAGTTCCATCTGGGACCAGGCTAGTTCCATCTGAGACCAGGCTAGTTCCATCTGGGACCAGGCTAGTTCCATCTGGGACCAGGCTAGTTCCATCTGGGACCAGGCTAGTTCCATCTGGGACCAGGCTAGTTCCATCTGGGACCAGGCTACTTCCATCTGGGACCAGGCTAGTTCCATCTGGGACCAGGCTAGTTCCATCTGGGACCAGGCTAGTTCCATCTGGGACCAGGCTAGTTCCATCTGGGACCAGGCTAGTTCCATCTGGGACCAGGCTAGTTCCATATGTCCAAGAAGGAGCGTTGTTAAATAACTTGAGAAGTCTTGGACAGTAGGGGTGGAGGGAGGACACACACTCATCTGTGTGAGTCCATGATAAAGTATATTGTATTTTTTATTTTTTACATGGTCCATTCCCCTCTTGAGTAGGGTTGACCGTTGGTTGTCGTTGAAGTGCATTTCTCATGTTATCTTGGGTGTAATGTACAGTATGTACCTCTGAGAGTGAGAGAAAGTTAAGGTGAAAGAATGAAAATCTCTTTGAATGTGATCCATATTGGATGTTGTGTACATGGTTTTTGGTGGAGATTTAGCTTGTGTTGGAGTTTCATCGGTTTCTTTATGAATCCGGTTAGTGTAAGTGTGTGGTGTTCTCACTGTAAACTGAGTGGCCACCTTGCCTGTTTGATCAAACCTCCGTCACCGACCCACAGGACTGGGTGATCTCACTCTCTGAGGCCGACGTGAGTAAGGTCTTTAATCAGGTCAACACCTGCAAGGCCGTGGGGCCCGACGGTATTCCAGGGTGCGTTCTCGGAGCTTGCGCAGAACAACTGGTAGGCATATTCACAGTACAAAAACAAAAACAGTACTTTGCAACCTCTCCTTGTCCCTGTCTGTAATCCCCACGCTTTAAAATGACCACCACCATTCCTGTTCCCAAGAACTCTAAGGCTTCATGCCACAATGACTACCACCCTGTAGCACTCACTTCTGTCATCTTTGAGAGGCTGGTTATGGCACACTTCAACTCCATCATCCCAGACACCCTAGACCCCCTCCAATTTGCATACCGCCCCAACAGATCCATAGACAACGCAATCTCAATTGCTCTCCAGGAATACCTATGTGAGAATGCTGTTCATTGATTACAGCTCAGTGTTCAACACCATTGTCCCTTCCAAGCTTAGGACCCTGATGCCTAGTCACCTTACCCCTATACAGTGCATTCAGAAAGTATTCAGACCTCTTCCCTTTTTCCACGTTTTGTTACGTTACAGCCTTATTTTAAAATTGATTAAATTAATGTTTTTCCTCATCAATCTGAACACAATACCCCATAATGACAAAGCGAAAACAGGTTTTTAGAAATTTTAGCATATGTATTTAAAATAAAAAACAGAAATACCTTATTTACATAAGTATTCAGACCCTTTGCTATGAGACTCGAAGTTGAGCTCAGGTGCATCCTGTTTCCATTGATGATCCTTGAGATGTTTCTACAACTTGATTGGAGTCCACCTGTGGTAAATTCAATTGATTGGACATGATTAGGAAAGGCACACACCTGTCTTTTTAAGGTCCCACAGTGGACAGGGCATGTCAGAGCAAAAACCAAGCCATGAGGTTTGTAGAAATTGTCCGCAGAGCTCCAGAGGAACAGATCTGGGGAAGGGGACCAAAACATGTCTGTAGCATTGAAGGTCCCCAAGAACAGTGGCCTCCATCATTCTTAAACGGAAGAAGTTTGGAACCACCAAGACTCTTCCTAGAGCTGGCTGCCTGGCCAAACTGAGCAATCGGGGGAGAAGGGCCTTGGTCAGGGAGGTGACCAAGAACCCTATGGTCACTCTGACAGAGCTCCAGAGTTCCTCTGTGGAGATGGGAGAACCTTCCAGAAGGACAACCGTCTCTGCAGCACTCCACCAATCAGGCGTTTATGGTAGAGGGGCCCGACAGAAGCCACTCCTCAGTAAAAGACACATGACAACCCACTTGGAGTTTGCCAAAAGGCACCTAAAGGACTCTCAGACCATGAGAAACAAGATTCTCTGGTCTGATGAAACCAAGATTGAACTCTTTGGCCTGAATGCCAAGCGTCACGTCTGGAGGAAAACTGGCCCCATCACTACGGTGAAGCATTGTGGTGGCAGCATCATGCTGTGGGGATGTTTTTCAGCGGCAGGGACTGGGAGACTGGTCAGGATCGAGGGAAAGATGAACGGAGCAGAATTTTCTAAAAAACTGTTTTTGCTTTGTCATTATGGGGTATTGTGTGTAGATTGATGAGGGAAAAATACAATTTAATCAATTTTAGAATGAGGCTGTAACGTAACAAAATGTGGAAAAAGTCAAGGAGTCTGAATACTTTCCGAATGCACTGTACATATCTACCTCTATCACTCCAGTATTCCTGCACATTGTAAACATGGTACTGGAACTGACTGACCCTGTATTTAGTATGCTTACTTACTTTATCGTATTCTTATTTTCATTTATTGTGTGTTTTTGTTCTACCATATGTTATTTTTAGAATTACATTGTTATTGATTACTGCATTGTTGGGTTTAGAGCTTGCAAGACAGGCAATTCACTGTACTTGTGCACGTGACATTAAAACTTAACTTAAACTGAGTGGTCACCTTGCCTGTTTGACCAAACTTTATGTATTGTAGAAATAATATAAATTGACCATTGTTATTTCATTTTCCGGTGCACACCAAAATATTTATTATTAAAATGTATTATTAAAATATAAAAACTGTGCTTGTGTTTACGTGTGGTGATTTAGTGTCGTGTTTGACCCTGTAATCTCCCCATAGATTGAAAGATTACAGGGTGCTGGATGGAATAGGTGGTTTTGTTGTGTGTGTCTGGGTGGGATGGGTGGATCAGATGAGGTGGCTTTGGTGTGTCTGGGTGGGATGGGAGGATCAGATGACAGTACTTTATGTTCTCTTAATGTGGCTCAACTCCTGTGCCTCGCTCCCTTCATCTTTTTTTTTCACAGAAGGGAGATATGAGAGGGATGAGAAGGGATCTGGTGCAGCGAGAGGGATTCAATAAAACATTATCTCACACACACACACACACACACACACTTCATTCTGGAAAGCAGTGGCCTTCTGTGATACTGGAAGATCACAGAATCAGTTACTATTCTAGAAGCCAGACACACAAAGCCGCTGTTGCAGGTAAGTGACAGAGTCCACCTTTAATGGCCACCTTTGATACATCAGAGGCAGTATTTTTAGGACAGAGACCAGACACAACACCAGGACAGGGACAGGGACAACCAGGTTTCCAGGTACATTAGCCAGAATGGCCCGACACGGAAGCATTAGAGAGCCGTGTGTGTCAACGGATACTCCCTGTTATATTCTGTGATCGTATCAGCTGTGTGACATGCATTAGAGAATATAGTCATGAATACCAGGACAGGCCACTATGTTTAGCATCCCTGATTGGCACGCATCTTTTCCTGTGGAGTCTTGCTCATTACTCTTAGGTTACTATAACGTTAGCTTGCTGTTAGGTTCGATGAGGTTAGGTTTCTCTAAGATTAGGGCTGGGATAATGGAACTGATCTGAAAAAGGGGTTGTGTATCTGATCCTGTGGATGCTGTTTATAATCAATTTCAACAGGCTCCATTAAACTAATAGATTGAACAGATGGGTACAGAAGTCACACACTGTAGTATAATGTGTTGTTGTGGTGTTGTTCCATTCTGTGGATCATGTTGATGGACCAGGGAGATTAGTAATTATTGTTTCTGATTTAGTTGCTGTGATCAGAGATTTCGGCTAAAACTGCTTGCATGCCAACACACACAGACCCAGACATTGCAGGGTTCTCGTGGTGCTCCTCCACTGTTGGAGCAGGTTACATAAGAGGGGAACGAAGAGAAAACTGTGAGCCGTTATCAATATCACACTTATGGACAGGCTGTCAGCTGCTCAGATACGTCAGCACAGACACTACCACACCAGATAAACAATGTCCAAAAGGTCACATGAGGTTGGTGGCACCTTAATTGGGGAGGACGGGCTCGTGCTAATGGCTGGAGCGGAATGAGTGGAATGGTATCAAACACATGGTTTCTACGTGTTCAATGCCATTCCATTCGCACCGTTCCAGCCATTATTGTGAGCTGTCCTCCCCTCAGCAGCCTCCACTGCCAAAGGTGTTACAACACACTTATCACCTCTCATCTCCACCCTGCTGTATATTGATTTACTGTATCCCAATAATTAATTAATAAGTCATAAAGGATCTGAGTAGGATCAGTCTTGCATTTTAGATCATGATGAATAAGATTAAAAGGACAGGGGGACCTGATCCTAGATCAGCACTCAGCATTAGAGTTGCAAAATCCCTGGAACTTTCAATAAATTCCCTGGTTTTCCCGAAATCCCGGTTGGAGGATTCCCGGAATCAGGAGGGAATACGCTGGAAATCCAGACACTTCCAACCAGGATTTCTGGAAAACCAGGGAATTTATTGAAAGTTCCCGGAATTTTGCAACCCTACTCACACATACGGATCTTGATCAAAGAAAACAGTTCATAAAAGATCATGTAGATATCATCTGAGACCGGTGTAGCAGAAACATCTACATCAATGGAGTTAAGAACCTGATGGAGTTAAGAACCTGATGGAGTTAAGAACCTGATGGAGTTAAGAACCTGATATTATTTTATTGTAATATACTGTACATCATTTAATATTTAACTATTTTTTGACTTTTCTTAAACAACAGATTTACAAAATGAACGTAAACACCGGAACAATTACTTTCTCAAAATAGTTACCTAATTGAAAATAAATGAAATAAATATATGTTTTGTTTCCGTTCATAAAATACTTGCAGAGAGTAAAGGAACACCTTACTTTCTGGACAAAGTACAGTTTGAGCATAAATTTCACAACAAGTCGTCACCCTGTCATTTCAATAGATCCAACAGTATGTACAGAAAAGGATTTAACACAAATCATTCCATCTCAACAGGTACATAGACATATACAGACAGTACAGACAAACACACAATACAGAGCAGCCATGTTGTCTTGGAGTGTCTAACACTGCAAAAGAAGCTCGATTTCAAACTAGCTTGTTACATGCATTTTCCATTTTCATAGCAATAGAACAGGATTGTAAAATGATTTCTCTTGTTTTGTGACATCTGGTTTGTCATTCACTTGTCTCTGACTTACTATAATGGACTGGTAAGCTGTATATACTTTTCCTTTCTGGTTACATTAAGCTGTACATTCCCTGCATAGATTTTGTTGTAGTGTGGAATGGACAGAGAACATTCCCCTCATTGGTTCTTTTGTCTCCTGGTAACCAGTAGAATAGTCTGGAGAGTCTGTCATATGTTGAAGATCCTGGATCTGCTTTGAAACACCGCAGAGGGGTTGGGAGAGAGCTTAGTCCTCACCAACTGCTCCTGCAATAACACAAACAAGACATGGGTTACTGAAAGATGACCACAGGCAATACAGGTCTTGTGCTGTTCAAACAGGAGATATGCTATATGAGAGGTGACTTGATTGGTTGTGCAGACATAGTGCATCAGCCCTGCTGTCAGTGGACTGGTAGACAGAATTCATCACTGCTGTCAGTGGATTGGTAGACAGAATTCATCACTGCTGTCAGTGGACTGGTAGACAGAGTTCATCACTGCTGTCAGTGGACTGGTAGACAGAATTCATCACTGCTGTCAGTGGACTGGTAGACAGAATTCATCACTGCTGTCATTGGACTAGTAGACAGAATTCATCACTGCTGTCAGTGGACTGGTAGACAGAATTCATTACTGCTGTCAGTGGACTAGTAAACAGAATTCACCACTGCTGTCAGTGGACTAGTAGACAGAATTCATCACTGCAAAATGCTGCTGATGCCAGACTTTCTGAAAGAACATCCAGCCGGAACCTATTTAGCTTACAATAATGGAATTTCACTCGACCCTGAAAGGAAGTTTGCATGCTGCATCCATCAAGTAACATCCCACTGGGCATACACTGGTTGAATCAACATTGTTTCCTCATCCTTTTAATGACATTGAACCAACGTGGAATAGACATTGAATTGACGTCTGTGCCCAGTGGGATGTTCTAGGCTTGATATGATGTTTAGATATGGATCTAACTGTTCCAATGCAGTTGACCAGTAGTGGTACAATGGAAGGTGTGCTTGGCAGAGTTTGACTTGAGATCAAAGCGTATTTTTCTAAGTTGTAGGTCTGTAGTCTCAGTAACAGCCTCTTGGGCCAATGAAAAAATAGAATATGACTATTTGCTGGATGAGAGGCTGTGTCTGTCAAACTGCGGCTTCAAAAATTGTTTTTGCGTGTGCGTGTGCTTCAGAGTCTGTTTGCCTATGTGTTTATGTGTCTCTGTGTATTCGTGGGTGTGTGTTCACCTCCTCCCTCCTCTCCTCCCTCCTCCAACCCAAACTCTATTCCACTCGGTACAGCAGCCAGGTCTGCCTCTCCTAAATTAGATTCACGCTGAAAAGTCTGCAACCCACTGCATCACATCACACTTTAACAAAATGGCAAATAATCAATTTTTGCTCACTCTCTCTCTCTTCCGCTCACCCTTTCCATCCATCCCTCGTTCTCTCTCTCTCTTCCGCTCACCCTTTCCATCCAACCCTCGTTCTCTCTCTCTCTCTCGCTCTCTCTTCCGCTCACCCTTTCCATCTCTCTCTCTCTCTCTCTCTCTCTCTCTCTCTCTCTCTCTCTCTCTCTCTCTCTCTCTCTCTCTCTCTCTCTCTCTCTCTCTCTCTCTCTCTCTCTCTCTCTCTCTCTCTCTCTCTCTCTCTCTCTCTCTCTCTCTCTCTCTCTCACCCTTTCCATCCATCCCTCGCTCTTTCTGACTTTCTCTCTCCCTCCCTGTTGGTTTGGCTAATGACCGTGCCTGTAGTCAGATGCATCGTGGGAAAAGGGAAAAGTTCACATTTAATAGAACAGTGAGTGAGAGGGAGACAGGAGAGACAATAAAAAGAGGAGAGCGATAGAGGGAGGGAGGGTGAAAGGAGAGTGGGTGAGGGAGGGTGAAAGGAGAGCGGGTGAGGGAGGGAGGGTGAAAGAAGATCGGATGAGGGAGGGAGGGAGGGTGAATGGAAAGCGAGAGAGGGAGGAGGGTGAAAGGTGAGGGAGGGAGGGAGGGAGGGAGGGTGAAAGGAGCGTGAGAGAGGGAGGGAGGGTGAAAGGAGAGCGGGTGAGGGAGGGAGGCTGAAAGGAGAGCGGGTGAGGGAGGGAGGGTGAAAGGAGAGCGGGTGAGGGAGGGTGAAAGGAAAGCGAGAGAGGGAGGGAGGGTGAAAGGAGAGCGGGTGAGGGAGGGAGGGTGTAAGGAAAGCAAGAGAGGGAGGGAGGGTGAAAGGAGAGCGGGTGAGGGAGGGAGGGAGGGTGAAAAGACAGCGAGTGAGAGAGTAAAGGGGTGCAAAGGGGTGTGATTAGCATGATGCTTTGGTTTATCCTCTTGTTATGCACTTTAACCCATTGTAAACCACATCCCCATTCCTGAACGTTCATCTGTTTTAGTACAAAGCAGAAACTCTCTCTTATTATCACATAGAAAAGCTCAAGCCATGTCCTCCAGCAGCTAAAAAAATCTCTGCAAGGTTCTTAAAATGTCTCATAGGAGAAAACACTCTCACTAGACATGATGGAACTACAGAATATTATGCCTAAATGTTTACCAGAGACAGAGGAAATAAATGGCTTGTAGACTGCTAGGCATCTTTCTTAACTGTAAGGGTATTGTTAATTTAAAAAAAATATATAATACCAGTCAAAGGTTTGGACACACCTACTCATTCTAGGGTTTTTCTTTATTTTTACTATTTTTTACATTGTAGAATAATAGTGAAGACATCAAAACTATGAAATAACACATATGGAATAATGTACAGTGGGGAAAAAAAGTATTTAGTCAGCCACCAATTGTGCAAGTTCTCCCACTTAAAAAGATGAGAGAGGCCTGTAATTGTCATCATAGGTACACATCAACTATGACAGACAAATTGAGGAAAAAAACCCAGAAAATCACATTGTAGGACATTTTATGAATTTATTTGCAAATTATGGTGGAAAATAAGTATTTGGTCACCTACAAATAAGCAAGATTTCTGGCTCTCACAGACCTGTAACTTCTTCTTTAAGAGGCTCCTCTGTCCTCCACTCGTTACCTGTATTAATGGCACCTGTTTTAACTTGTTATCAGTATAAAAGACACCTGTCCACAACCTCAAACAGTCACACTCCAAACTCCACTATGGCCAAGACCAAAGAGATGTCAAAGGACACCAGAAACAAAATTGCAGACCTGCACCAGGCTGAGAAGACTGAATCTGCAATAGGTAAGCAGCTTGGTTTGAAGAAATCAACTGTGGGAGCAATTATTCGGAAATGGAAGACATACAAGACCACTGATAATCTCCCTCGATCTGGGGCTCCACGCAAGATCTCACCCCGTGGGGTCAAAATGATCACAAGAACGGTGAGCAAAAATCCCAGAACCACACGGGGGGACCTAGTGAATGACCTGCAGAGAGCTGGGACCAAAGTAACAAAGCCTACCATCAGTAACACACTACGCCGCCAGGGACTCAAATCCTGCAGTGCCAGACGTGTCCCCCTGCTTAAGCCAGTACATGTCCAGGCCCGTCTGAAGTTTGCTAGAGTGCATTTGGATGATCCAGAAGAGGATTGGGAGAATGTAATATGGTCAGATGAAACCAAAATAGAACTTTTTGGTAAAAACTCAACTCGTCGTGTTTGGAGGACAAAGAATGCTGAGTTGCATCCAAAGAACACCATACCTACTGTGAAGCATTGGGGTGGAAACATCATGCTTTGGGGCTGTTTTTCTGCAAAGGGACCAGGACGACTGATCCGTGTAAAGGAAAGAATGAATGGGGCCATGTATCGTGAGATTTTGAGTGAAAACCTCCTTCCATCAGCAAGGGCATTGAAGATGAAACGTGGCTGGGTCTTTCAGCATGACAATGATCCCAAACACACTGCCCGGGCAACGAAGGAGTGGCTTTGTAAGAAGCATTTCAAGGTCCTGGAGTGGCCTAGCCAGTCTCCAGATCTCAACCCCATAGAAAATCTTTGGAGGGAGTTGAAAGTCTGTGTTGCCCAGCGACAGCCCCAAAACATCACTGCTCTAGAGGAGATCTGCATGGAGGAATGGGCCAAAATACCAGCAACAGTGTGTGAAAACCTTGTGAAGACTTACAGAAAACGTTTGACCTGTGTCATTGCTAACAAAGGGTATATAACAAAGTATTGAGAAACTTTTGTTATGGACCAAATACTTATTTTCCACCATAATTTGCAAATAAATTCATTAAAAATCCTACAATGTGATTTTCTGGATTTTGTTTTCTCATTTTGTCTGTCATAGTTGTCGTGTACCTATGATGAAAATTACAGGCCTCTCTCATCTTTTTAAGTGGGAGAACTTGCACAATTGGTGGCTGACTAAATACTTTTTTTTCCCCACTGTAGTAACCAAAAAAAGTGTTAAACAAATCAAAATATATTTTATATTTGAGATTCTTCAAAGTAGCCACCCTTTGCCTTGATGACAGCTTTGCACACTCTTGGCATTCTCTCAACCAGCTTCATGAGGTAGTCACCTGGAATGCATTGCAATTAACAGGCGTGCCTTCTTAAAAGTTAATTTGTGAAATTTCTTTCCTTCTTAATGCGTTTGAGCCAATCAGTTGTGTTGTGACAAGGTAGGTGGGCTATACAGAAGATAGTCCTATTTGGTAAAAGACCAAGTCCATAGTATGGCAAGAACAGCTCAAATAAGCAAAGAGAAACGACAGTCCATCATTACTTTAAGACATGAAGGTCAGTTAATATGGACAGTTTCTTCAAGTGCAGTCGCAAAAACCATCAAGCGCTATGATGAAACTGGCTCTCATGAGGACTGCCATAGGAATGGAAGACCCAGAGTTACCTCTGCTGCAGAGGATAAGTTCATTAGCGTTACCAGCCTCAGAAATTGCAGCCCAAATAAAAGCTTCACAGAGTTCAAGTCACAGACACATCTCAACATCAACTGTTCAGTGGGGACTGTGTGAATCAGGCCTTCATGGTCGAATTGCTGCAAAGAACCCACTACTAAAGGACACAAATAAGAAGAAGAGACCTGCTTGGGCCAAGAAACACGAGCAATTGACATTAGATCGGTGGAAATTTGTCCTTTGGTTTGGAGTCCAAATTTGAGATTTTTGGTTCCAACCACTGTGTCTTTGTGAGACGCGATGTGGGTTAACAGATGATCTCCGCATGTGTAGTTCCCACCGTAAAGCATGGAGGAGGAAGTATTATGGTGTGGGGGTGCTTTGCTGGTGACTGTCTGTGATTTATTTAGAATTCAAGGCACACTTAACCAGCATGGCTACCACAGCATTCTGCAACGATACGCCATCCCATCTGGTTTGGGCTTAGTGGGACTATCATTTTCTTTTCAACAGGAGAATGACCCAACACACCTCCAGGCTGTGTAAGGGCTATTTTACCAAGAAGGAGAGTGATGGAGTGCTGCATCAGAGTGCTCTGGGGGTGTCAGAAATGACTTGGCAGTGTGTGGGGTCTTGGACTGGATTGTTTAATATCGATCCTCTGGGTTTTGCGTGGTGTTGGCAGATTGCTCGGCGACGGATAAAAAACAATAGAGCACTAGGTTGTTGTCAGTAGGTAGAGGGGAGGTACACTGAGGTAGGGTTTGGTTGATGGTTGATGGTTGAGGGGTCCAATATGATGACCATAGCAGATAGCCTGTAGTTTGGTATCTAATGTCTACTTTTCAGGGCAGGAGTTAAATCCTTTGCACCCGATTTTTTAAAAATAGCTCTTACATCGCAGCCAACTGTAGAGTTGTACCTTTCCCTGCATGCGCCCTGAACACACACATACACACATCTCACGCTGAACACACACATACACACATCTCACGCTGAACACACACATACACACATCTCACGCTGAACACACACATACACACATCTCACGCTGAACACACACATACACACATCTCACACTGATTTCTGGGCCATGGTTATTAATAGACTATGACCTACAGATGACATGTCTCATATTAAACCCGGTGGCCTGTCAAACACTATTGGACTGGCATTCTACAACATCTGGCTTAGAATGGCTAGGCACTGGCATTCTACAACATCTGGCTTAGAATGGCTAGGCACTGGCATTCTACAACATCTGGCTTAGAATGGCTAGGCACTGGCATTCTACAACATCTGGCTTAGAATGGCTAGGCACTGGCATTCTACATCTGATTTGGAGGCTAAAACATGTTCTCCCATGTGAATGGTCAAAAAGTTGAATAACTTTAATTGTGGCTTTTTGGGAAGCTATAGTGGAGTATGTTTCTGCTTTTAGAAAATGTTATCTTCCCAAAGAACATCGGAAGAAAGTTTGAACTGACCGAAGATAATCTTTTTCACTCTTTTCTCTTTTTTCTCTCTGATTCTGAGAAGAGATGTACTGGCACATCCACATCACTAACACTCAGCTACGCGGGGACAGTTCCTCCACACTGCTTGCTTTCAAAGTTTCACTTTTTGTTATTATATTTAAAACCAAAACATTCCTAGCAAGCAGTGTGCAGGAGTTTATTCTTTCTCTAATCTGTGACAAACTCTCTGGCGTAGATGACAGTGAGTGAAAGCAGAAAGCCGAGTCGGTTCAGTCCGTTCTCTTCTACTCTCCGCTGGCAGACAGAGAAGCGGGGCGGGGAAGGGGGGGGTGTCATTAAACCCCAGGACATTCCCTAAAGAGTTCCACTCCCTGTCACACAACGTCTGCTCTGAGCTACCAGGGAGAGGACAGGGGGGCGGGGATCAAAACAGGAAAGAGTTACAGTCTCTCTCTCTCTCTCTCTCTCTCTCTCTCTCTCTCTCTCTCTCTCTCTCTCTCTCTCTCTCTCTCTCTCTCTCTCTCTCTCTCTCTCTCTCTCTCTCTCTCTCTCTCTCTCTCTCTCTCTCTCTCTCTCTCTCTCTCTCTCTCTCTCTCTCTCTCTCTCTCTCTCTCTCTCTCTCTCTCTCTCTCTCTCTCTCTCTCTCTCTCTCTCTCTCTCTCTCTCTCATCCAAATCCTAATTGCCCAAATGTCTAAATACTATTGACCTTCTTTTCTCTGCATGTAATGCCTGCTCTGCTCTAACCAGGTCAATGTCATAGGCCTGGCAGTTTGCGTCATAGTCTGAAACAGCTGGGCCACATTGAGCAGCTTTAGGACAGAACAGGATCACAGTATCACCTCTTAGAGATGCCTCAGCACCACTGGGAACACCTGGGACCTGGCTGGAACAATGGCTATGTCCCAAACCCCACCCTTACCCTATATTCCCCACACAGTGTCTTTGTGTCTTTACAGTGTCTATGTCTTTCAAGTGGCTTTCCCTTTGGTCAGAAATAGTACTATCTAAGGAATAGGGGGCGTCATCACAGATTTGTACAATTACTTCTACAGAACGAGATACCACTACTAACACTTTGCTCATCTCAAGGATTCGACCCATTTTGAATAACATTGAAAAAGCTGGATTTATGCCCTGAAACTGTGAAACTCAAAAACCGAAGTCCTCTGTCTCACCTCTCCCATGGTCCCTATACTGAGGTTGGGTCTCTCTGGCAGGCTGCTCTGCTGGAGGCCGGTGGTGGTGATAGGGGTGGTAGTGGTGGAGGAGGGCTGGAGCAGGGTTACAGTGGTCTGGGGGACAGTGGAGATGGAGGTGGTGGTCAGCAGCCCGGCGGAGGAGGTGGTGGTATTATGGTCCCTCTGGTGAAGCTCTGTGTGTCTGAAAGCCTCCCCGGCTCCGCTGTAGGCGGCCTGGTAGCTGGTCTCATTGGGGAGGTGGGAAACCCCCGACCGGGGGCTGGCGTACGGGGCAGGGGGGCGTTGTTTCCTAGTGGTCTTGGCTGGTCTTGCCCCCGTCCACGGCCGGTACTCCTGTCTACAAGGAGGAGAGGATGGAAGTGTAAGAGAGCTCCCACGGTCTGAAAATAATTTTTCTTTGACCAACACTGCAAAAGTTTTATCCATTGGCTTTATGCTCTCTATACTGTAGGCTATTTTACATAGAAAAGTGTGCAAATGATGTACTGTTGTGTAAATTGGACCAACCAAAGCATGAACGAACTAATCAGGTTTATCATCGATAAAGGATAATGGTGTCCATTGGGGTTCGAGCAGAGCGGTACCGGGGGTGGGTTCTGTTAATGATGATGTTGAGGATATAAAATGTGTGTCCAACAGGGGGGATATAAAATGTGTGTCCAACACAGGGGGGATATAAAATGTGTGTCCAACAGGGGGGATATAAAATGTGTGTCCAACAGGGGGGATATAAAATGTGTGTCCAACAGGGGGGATATAAAATGTGTGTCCAACAGGGGGGATATAAATTGTGTGTCCAACAGGGGAGATATAAAATGTGTGTCTGACACAGGGGGGATATAAAATGTGTGTCCAACAGGGGGGATATAAAATGTGTGTCCAACAGGGGGGATATAAAATGTGTGTCCAACAGGGGGGATATAAAATGTGTGTCCAACAGGGGATATATAAAATGTGTGTCCAACAGGGGGGATATAAAATGTGTGTCCAACACAGGGGGGATATAAAATGTGTGTCCAACAGGGGGGATATAAAATGTGTGTCCAACAGGGGGGATATAAAATGTGTGTCCAACAGGGGGGATATAAAATGTGTGTCCAACAGGGGGGATATAAAATGTGTGTCCAACACAGGGGGGATATAAAATGTGTGTCCAACAGGGGGGATATAAAATGTGTGTCCAACACAGGGGGGATATAAAATGGGTGTCCAACAGGGGGGATATAAAATGTGTGTCCAACAGGGGGGATATAAAATGTGTGTCCAACAGGGGGGATAAAAAATGTGTTTATTAATAATTTAAAGCGTTTTGCTGTGTTTCTATCTTAGCAGCAGCCTACTGTCCAGATCAAAGCTATTGGTTATTTCTGTAGCATGACACTTAATGCATCCAATTTATGTCGCGCGAACGCATGCACACACACACACACACACTGAACTGCAAGACCTAGCCTGGTGGCAATTTCCGTTCAAAAGGTATTGCATAATTATACATACTGCAAATTACATTTGGGCCAATAGCCCACGGTACATGAATAAAAATGATTTAACGAATTTCAGACAGTGCATCATGAATAAAATAACTTGAAGCAGACTAATGAAATCGTTAGGTTAGAGCGCAGTTATCAATAGTTTATGAGTGAGTGGACAGCTCCAGGTGCTGAAATGAAAGAAACAGAATGGTTCTGAAAGGACAGCGTCAGAGTGATGGAGCCTACCTGTAAGAGCTTTTAGCTGTTCCCGTCCCCTGCTCCCCCCACCTCATGCCCAGCTCCTCTCTCTCCCTCTCCCCCCTGTCCCCTCTCGTCTGGCTCGCATTGGGGTAACTGTTTACTGGGCTATCCGAACCAACGTTGCCACCTTTTCCGCAATTGCTAATCCAGGGGAAATTCTCCTTCTTCGGAATAGGCCAGGGTTTGTAATCCTGCTTGTACTGGGTGACACTGGAGAACGGCACGCCGGGTCGATGGTAGTCCTCCCGGGGTTTGAAGTTGGCTTCCCTCCGGCCTCTCAATGATCTCCGGGTCCCCGGGGCATCTCCCGGTGTCTGGGGGGATCCGCGGTGGTCCGGGGTGGAATAGTTGTGCGTCAGAACCCGGTCCGTCGGTACATGCCTGGTGACGGATCGCACCTCTTGGTCTGCGATGTCTGAGTAGTTATGGTTGGTCAGTGGCAATGAAAGATCGGATTTATCAAACTGGTTCCAAAACCGAGCCAGACAGCACACTCTGCTTATGCATGGCCAAGCCATGGCGATTTGGTTCGAATAAAAAAAGTAATAGACTAATCAAAGAAAATGGGAAAAAAATATAATAAGGAACATTTAATCAAACAAAACAAATCCAACGTTAGCTGCATTCAGAAGTGCCGCCTTGTGTGTGGCCGTTCCTGGAAACCTGCGCGAGCGTGCTGTCTCCATGCCACGGCTCCGGAATGCCAGGATGGAGCGGAGCAGCTAGAGCGCTATCGAAAAGCTGTCATCATAGACTAGACGTAACATAGTAAACGTGAATCCGAGACACTCAAATTAGTATGATATATTATGTTTGGTATGGTTACGTAAGACAGCTAGCAGACGTTCAATCTTCTCAGTCTTTCAGTTGGGATAATGGGACAATTCGGAGTACAACGCATTTCTTATCCCTAGATTGAAGTACGTTTTCCAAGCCATATCTCACACCAGCTCCAAGATGTCTTAATCCACACAGGAAGCCTGCCAGACCCCAGTACAGCTGTAAGCAAGCAGGTCGGATCTGCTGGCTAAGAAATCTATAGCAAATGATTAATCTGGAGTCCGACTGAGAGAAAAGGCTGTGCTATTGCTATTCAGGTCTAGTTTTTTCATTACAGGCTCAGCAGGAATCTGTATTCTCTCTCATTCCAAACCTGTAGTCTACATAACAGTTCCATCATGCACAGCACAACCCATTATTACTAATCAAACTCACACTAGCCTGTGGCTCTCTGAACATACATCTGAAACTGACATTAGGCTAAAAGGTAACATGGTGTAAACTTAAAGTAATGAAATATCCATTGAGACGTCAATCACATCACAGCTCTGACAAGGCTTCTTTAACCCAGTAATTGCAGTCAGCTTGTTCCGTGTGAAAACCTCCCTGTGCGGTGGAGCCCTGATTCATCCGCATTGGGTCCTCTCTGCTGCGTACTGCTATATACAGTGAGCCTGTCTGTACAGCAATGTATGGCCCCTGCCAAGAGGTCTGAAATTTATGGCACAGGAGGCAGTGTGCTTGCCCTTTAAATGCTGGGTTATTGGTTCAAGCTTAACTTTCCAAGTCCCTATAGAGTCTGATATGCTTTTCCCCAAACCCAAATACCCTCCAGGATGACGGTGGACCTGGGCAGTGAGGGTTCGTTGGTGAGGGGTCAAAGGATTCTGGAGGGCCGTATCTACAGATCAATGTCGTACAAAGCCAGTTGTGTCATCAACCATGACATCACGCTGATCAAGGTACAGGCCACTCACACACAGGGAAACTCAGTTTGAGTCAAGGATTGCCACTAAATCGATGGTCCGGTCCCTGAGAAGGATGGACTGATTGAGATAAGATAGGAAGTCTTGCTTCCACTTAGATAATGACCAACAGATTAGCAACTAGAGTAAAGAGAAAAGACGTATAGTTGAAGTCGGAAGTTTACATACACTTAGGTTGGAGTCATAAAAACTCGTTTTTCAACCACTCCACAAATTTCTTGTTAACAAACTATAGTTCTGGCAAGTCGGTTAGGACATCTACTTTGTGCATGACACAAGTAATCAATCCCAGAACAACAGCAAAGGACCTTGTGAAGATGCTGGAGGAAACAGGTCGAGTCCTATATCGACAGCGCTCGACACCGCTCAGCAAGGAAGAAGCCACTGCTCCAAAACCGCCATAAAAAAGCCAGACTACGGTTTGCAACTGCACATGGGGGCAAAGATCGTACTTTTTGGAGAAATGTCCTCTGGTCTGATTAAACAAAAATAGAACTGTTTGGCCATAATGACCATTGTTATGTTTGGAGGAAAAAGGGGAAGGCTTGCAAGCCGAAGAACACGGGGGTGGCAGCATCTTTGCTGCAGGAGGGACTGGTGCACTTCACAAAATAGATGGCATCATGAGGAAGGAAAATTATGTGGATATATTGAAGCAACATCTCAAGACATCAGTCAGGAAGTTAAAGCTTGGTCGCAAATGGGTCTTCTAAATGGAGAATGACCCCAAGCATACTTACAAAGTTGTGGCAAAATGGCGTAAGGTCAACAAAGTCAAGGTATTGGAGTGGCCATCACAAAGCCCTGACCCCTGACAAAATGTGTGGGCAGAACTGAAAAAGCGTGTGCGAGCAAGGAGGCCTACAAACCTGACTCAGTTACACAAGCTCTGTCAGGAGGAATGGGCCAAAATTCACCCAACTTATTGTGGGAAGCTTATGGAAGGCTACCCGAAACGTTTGACCCAAGTTAAACAATTTAAAGGCAATGCTACCAAATACTAATTGAGTGTATGTAAACTTCTGACCCACTGGGAATGTGATGAAATAAATAAAAGCTGAAATAAATCATTCTCTCTACTATTATTCTGACATTTCACATTCTTAAAATAGTGGTGATCCTAACTGACCTAAGACAGGGAATTTTTACTAGGATTAAATGTCAGGAATTGTGAAAAACTGAGTTTAAATGTATTTGGCTAAGGTGAATGTAAACTTCCGACTTCAACTCTACATCACCTTAAAGTATTCAAACAGGACTGGTGTCTCTCTCTCTCTTCTCTAGGGGGACTCAGGTTGGCCTCTGGTGTGTCGTACCATGCTGTTAGGGGTGGTGTCCTGGGGCATGGGCTGTGGTATGGTCCAGTCTCCAGGGGTCTACATAGACGTCACACAATACCTGGACTGCACACTGTCATCAACACCAAAAAGTGTATGAAGAAGAACATGTAGAGAACTAGAATCTTCAGTAGAAGACCTCAGAGGATCATGGGATAACCAAAACAGGTTTGTACAGAAATAGATGTTTATTTTCTCAATATTATCACTTTGCTTTGGGCCTTAATTTGTCTAGTAAATCACTGCTGCTGTTCACAGAAAAACACATGCTCGTACGCACACAGTGCTGTAATATACTGAATCAAAAGTTTATTGTTAAAGTTTTTCTCATTCATACCAATGTGAAGTAGCTAATCATGCAATGATGGAGACAAATAGAAAATGGCATGTGCCATTCATTTCACAGATGTTTTGATTCATTTTACATTTACATTTTAGTAATTTACCAGTCACTCTTATCCAGAGCAACTTACAGTTTGTGCATTCATCATAAGATAGTGTGAGACAACCACATATCACAGTAAGTACATTTTTCCTCAATTAAGTAGTTATCAGCAAAGTCGGTGCTAGTAAGAAAAGTCGGTGCTAGTAAGAAAAGACGGTGCTAGTAAGAAAAGTCGGTGCTAGTAAGAAAAGACGGTGCGATTTGATAAACGTTTTAAACCTTCTCTTCACAGTTCCAATAAGACTGTACAACAGATTATCCTCAAACGATTCAGGATCGTCCCCATTCTTTGTTCCTTAGCTTCACTCTTCTGATTTTACCACTGACTGTCTTTGGTAGCTGTTCCACAAACTCTATCTGTCAAGAGGAGAAAAGTCTAAATACCTTATTTTGCCTAATAGATATTGATCAACCTTTTTTCAATGATAAGTATCTTTACAAAATAATAACAATTACCTTGCGTGGATACTTGTACGGTGCAGTAACTTTCTTCACATACGTCTGTAACTCTTTCTTAAGTTGATCTTGATCTTGAGATTTGTACTCTGCTGTTAGAACAACAAACGCCTTCACAACCTGGAAAGATGGACGGAAAGATTCACTGGAATTATAGTGCAATCGCTACAAATCATTTTGGGATTGAGGCCAATATAGGTTCATTTATAGAGATCTAAACAACAAGATAGCATAAAATATGGACTTAGCTTGACTATGGACTTTAACAACTTGAGCTCTGAAATCATCTGACAAGCTTTGATTTTGGGTGAGGATGACCTATTCCTTTAATGGATTTGATTGATCCATCCATACTGTACCTCTCCTCTGATAGGGTCAGGGCTGCTGACCACGGCTGACTCAGCCACAGCCTGGTGTTCAATCAAAGCGTTCTCCACCTCAAATGGACCAATACGGTACCTAAACAACCAACCCAAACTTTAGCCCTATTCGGACAGGATTAGTTTTACTGGGGGAGGTAATGTAATTATGTTCACGAGCACAAAACACCACATCTGTAATTTTAGTCCCGTCCGATTCTGCCATGTCAGTAATTTTTACATGGAAGGTGAGTAACAATTCCAGCCAGAATAACCTACTGTTTTTTGGCGAACACCAAGGTCCTCTGGTAATGCTAGTCCTGTGCGAATCGATATACCTGTGTTTTGAGAGAAATGTCTGAGTTTGACAGGTGTTGCTCGTTCGCGGTTTGAGCAAGAAAACGATAACTGATTGGATAAATTGAACGAAGTGCTGCACATAAGCTATATATTAATGGCCTACATGTATCAACTTTTCAGCTTATAGGGAAGGACATTCAACAAGCACAGCACTTACACAAATGACTGATGCTTGGCTGAGAGAAATTAATGATAATAAGATTGTGGGGGCTGTTTTGTTAGACTTCAGTGCGGCTTTCGACATTATCGATCGTAGTCTGCTGCTGGAAAAACGTATGTGTTATGGCTTTACACCCTCTGCTATATTGTGGATAAAGAGTTAACTGTCTAACAGAACACAGAGGGTGTTCTTTAATGGAAGCCTCTCCAACATAATCCAGGTATAATCAGGAATTCCCCAGGGCAGCTGTCTAGGCCCCCTACTTTTTTCAATCTTTACTAACGACATGCCACTGGCTTTGAGTAAAGCCAGTGTGTCTATATATGCGGATGACTCAACACTATACACGTCAGCTACTACAGCAACTGAAATGACTGCAACACTTAACAAAGAGCTGCAGTTAGTTTCAGAATGGGTGGCAAGGAATAAGTTAGTCCTAAATATTTCAAAAACTAAAAGCATTGTATTTGGGACAAATCATTCACTAAACCCTAAACCTCAACTAAATCTAGTAAAAAATTATGTGGAAATTGAGCACGATGAGGTGACTAAACTTCTTGGAGTAACCCTGGATTGTAAACTGTCATGGTCAAAACATATTGATACAACAGTAGCTAAGATGGGGAGAAGTCTGTCCATAAAAAGCGCTGCTCTGCCTTCTTAACAGCACTATCAACAAGGTAGGTCCGACCTACAGGCCCTAGTTTTGTCGCACCTGGACTACTGTTCAGTCGTGTGGTCAGGTGCCACAAAAAATTGCAATTGGCTCAGAACAGGGCAGCAAGGCTGGCCCTTGGATGTACACAGAGAGCAAATATGAATAATATGCATGTCAATCTCTCCTGGCTCAAAGTGGAGGAGAGATTGACTTCATCACTACTTGTATTTGTGAGGGGTATTGACATGTTGAAAGCACCGAGCTGTCTGTTTAAACAACTAGCACACAGCTCAGACACCCATGCTTACCCCACAAGACATGCCACTAGAGGTCTCTTCACAGTCCCCAAGTCCATAACGGACTATGGGAGGCGCACAGTACTACATAGAGCCATGACTACACAGAACTCTATTCCACATCAAGTAACTGATGCAAGCAGTAAAATTAGATTTAAAAAACTGATTAAAACACACCTTATGGAACAGTGGGGACTGTGAAGCAACACAAACATAGGCACAGACACATACATACACACACACGATAACATACGCACTATACACACACGTACACATGGATTTTGTGTTGTAGATATGTGGTAGTGGAGTATGGGCCTGAGGGCACACACTTAGTGTGTTGTGAATTCTGTAATGAATGTATTGTAATGTATAACTGCCTTAATTCTTCCGGACCCCAGGAAGACTAGCTGCTGCCTTGGCAGCAGCTAATGGGGATCCATAATAAATACAAACTTACACAGTGAATGCTTTTTTAAATATGTTTTGTGCAAAAAATATATTGCGGCTATTTAATGCAACCCTTGCTGTTAATAGATCGCAAAGCAGCATACAACTGACCTAAACGTTTGGAAATTATATGTTAACTTTCTCATCCATAGCCTTAAAATGGATCTCAGGTGCAAGTGCACTGATTAGCTCACATCTGAAGGATGGGGGGCATTTAGGACGTACTGCGGATCGCTAAAATATCCTAATGATTATGATCACACTTCCTCAATTCAAATATTATGGCGACACTATACCAAAGATGGTTGGGTATGGTTTAGAAACTTGGGAACCAAGCTGGAGTTATCAGTGTGGCCCGATCACCTGGACATGTTGAAATACTGTATCTTCACGACTAGAATAAAAACTCCAGGCTTCCGTCATAAAAGTAATCATTACAGCCGGCAGTTTGGAAAAAACGAATCCCGTCCGAATCGTCCTCTGGAATTACGGACATTCTGGAGTAATAATTACATAACCAACGTTCTCTAGTAATACTAGTCCCGTGCCAATAGGGCGATAGTCAACTAAACATTGTTGTCCAGTTTCCCAGACTCAGATTGAGCTTACTCATGGATTGAGAAGAACTTTCAATTGACATTTGTGCCCCATAGATATAGGTTGAGTTCCTGCCCGACTACATTGCTGACACATGGTAGATCTTACAACGCCTGGATAGGTATTTAACATGTCAACTAATGCTGTGTTTGTAACCAAGAGGAAAGTGGGAATTTACACATAAAACTGGGAAAAATCCACTTGAACGGCCCTCCAACTGGTAATTACTAGTGGGAAACTGACTATGATCCTGCGCTCCCACTACTTCCACATGGTTACCTCTGACCTCACCTACTAAGGAAATTACCTCGATAACAGCATTTTCGGCAGTTAAATGCAACAACAAAACAATTTATTAATATAGTTTTTGAGCACTATCATTTGTTTACAAGCATGATAGCTGAACTTTTAGTTTATGATTTACGCAGCTATTTGGCCATTAGCCAATCAGGGTTTCTCAACGAGTTCAAAGCACGTGAACGCATCCAACTGGTATTTACGACTTCACAACTGGTAAATTCCCTCCTCCCACTTGGTTACGAACGCAGCATAATGACATAGCAATCTAATTCCCAACTGCACAGTCGATGATGTGGCACGCAACCATTGGTTGATGCAATGCAAGGCCTGCACATCCAGTCGGGCAGGAAGTCGACCGTAGTGTTACCCAGCTGAGAGGATGACGTCATCAGCTCGACCCACGAACCACAAGTAGTCGTCCTCATCCATGACGCCCCTGTCCCCAGTCAGGTAGAAGTCCCCAACGTAGCACTCTGCTGTTCGCTCAGGGTCACCCTGCATGGAGGTGTATAAAAATATTACAATATTAAGATGCAAGGAAACAAACCAAGTGTCAATGTATTTCAGAAGGTTCAGATCAATATCAAATTGAAGGACCAGTCAGTCAATCAATCAATCAATCAATCAATCAATCAATGATGTGGATATTTCATCAATTCCTATTGGAAAAAAACAGACAGGGGGACCAAGTGGCATCTAGTTGACTTGCAGTGAAGTGGTCTTACATACCGTGTATTCAGTAAAGAGGGAAAAAGGCTTGTGTGGTTTCACTCTGATACCAAGGTTCCCCTCCACTCCTCTGGGCAAGACATTACCGGCTTCATCTACCACCTGAGATACAAACACAAATGTTGCCAATGTCCGCAGTTTGTATCAAAACCTGGCAACTTTATTGATTACACATTGGTTAATGTTGATGGTTTAGCACACATTACATGAATGAATGACTTGGATAATTTTCAACACTGTTGTCTGTAGACTGCACATACCTGCACATCATACGCTGGTGAAGCCTTCCCAAAAGCCCCGGCTTTGATCTTCATGCCCTTAAAAGTACCAGCTATCAGTACCTGGAAGTGAAATGACAGAGAAGCTAAGACACCATTCTTTGTGCAACCTTTAATCATCTCGAACGTAACTCACAGTTTCAGTTTGTCCATATCCTTCGTAGATGTCCAGTCCAGTGGCATCCCTCCACTTCCCCATCACCTCTGGGTTGATGGGCTCACCAGCACACAAACAATGCTGCAAGTTGCTGAAATTATAACTGACAAGAAGAGATGTCTCAGATGTTAATAATGATTTGGTTTTAATCTTAATCGGGACATTATTTAATCAGTGTAGAAGCAAATACCTGGACATGTCCTCTTGCACTAGCATTCGATAAGCAGTTGGAGCCGTGCAGAATGTGGATATGGGGTAGCTGGAGAGAGTCTTCAAAGAAAAACACATGAAATATCAGTATCTGTAATGACATGAAATAACAACATTTCCCCACTACATTCAGTATTAACCTAGCCATGGACACACAGGCAGTAGAAGACACAGAGAGGGGTTCTATGGAGTGAGAATGGACATGCAGGGCCATCTAGTGGTCAAATGCAGTGTATGCAGATCTGAAGCAATCCACTTCCTTCAGATGTGCTGACATCAATGAGGTAAGGGAATAGGTGTTGTTTTCAGACCATATGGTGTATGAACACACACACACGCACACACACCACACACACACACACACACCACACGCACACACACACCACACACACACACACCACACACACACACATGCACACACACATGCACACACACACACACACCACACACATACACACCACACACACACCACACACACACACACCACACACACCACACACACACACCACACACACACATGCACACACACACACACACCACACACACCACACACATACACACCACACACACACACCACACACACACACCACACACACGCACACAAACCACACGCACTCACACCACACACCACACACACCACACACACACGCACACACACCACACACACACACACACACCACACACACACACCACACACACACACACGCACACACATCACACACACACACCACACACACACCACACACACCACACACACCACACACACACACACACACACACACACACACACACACACACACACACACACACACCACACACCACACACACCACACACACACCACACACACACCACACACACACACCTCTAGTACAGTGTGACTGTCAAAGCGGGGCATATGGTGGATGAAGACACAGGCTCCCTGGATCCAGGGGGCAAAAACACTGCTCCAGGCAGACTTGGCCCAGCCTGTATCGGATGTGTTCCACAGGACATCCCTCTCTGTCAGGTCCAACCAGTACCTCCACACAGACAGAGTGGGAGGGAGGGAGGGAGGGAGGGAGGGAGGGAGTAGGACAGAGATAAACCGCAATTAGGGTTCAGTTCAATGGGTATTATGTCATGTTTCATGTTTTGTGTGGACCCCAGGAAGAGTAGCTGCTGCTTTCACAACAGCTAATGCGGATCCTAATAAAATGACCAAAAAATCCTAAGCAATTAGTGTCAGTGCAATCTAAGTTTAACCCATGTTATGGTTGTGGTGTGGTTATGGTTATGTTATGGTTCTAATTATGTTATGGTTGTGTTGTGGTTTTGGTTGTGGTTAAGGTTATGGTTATTATTATGTTGAAGTAATCTCTCATGGACAGACTACGTAAACATCTGGGTTAACCGAGATTAATGTTGGAGGAACTACCTTCCGTTGACAGTAAGGCCTATCCCATAGCTGCTGTGGCTGTGTTGGGTCATCTTAGGTGACCCTGTGGTCCCACTGGTGAAGAAGATGGTCATAGGGTCATCACTGCGAGTCTCCACACACTCATGGTCGCTGGACGCATTCCTATGGAGAGAGTTTGGTCAGTACCGAGGTGCTGAAAGTAACAAGCAAGGTGTAGATAGACCAAACCAATATATCAAACACAGTGAACTGGAGCCATTATGAGCCCATTCAAATCAAATCAAATTGTATTGGTCACATACAAATATTTAGCAGATGTTATTGCTGGTGTAGCGAAACGCTTGTGTTCCTAGCTCCAACAGTGCAGTCGTATCTAACAATTCACAACAATACACACAAATATAAAAGTAAAAGAATGGAATTAGGAAATATATAAATATATGATCCTTTCTATGAGGTGTCTAGGGAATTATTTCTGACCTAAGTTATTATCTTTACCTCACCAGATCTCCAAAGTTCTTCCAGCCCTCTCTCTTGGTGGGGGACACCAGTATTTTATGCTGCAGGCTGGAACACTGAGAGGCCACGGCATCGAGCAGGGGGGCCAGGGACTCGTCTGTGATGACACAGCGGGCGCCGGAGGTCTGCAGCCGGTGGAGGATGTCCCTGGCTGTCAGCTGAGAGGTGCCTGGCAGCAGCACTGTTCCTGTGGGAGACATGGGACTTCACCAAGGACAGGAGTTTTTCCTGAAGGAAAGTCTTGGGGCCCTAGCCATAGCTAATAACAAGGGACTGGAATAAATAAGGTTCTACGTTCTTCCTGTTCAGGTCAGGAGACCAAATAGGTATCGCATTTATATTAGAAATGTTTACTAATTTAGCAGCTGTTCTCCAAAACTATTTGTATTGTATTGCCCCAAACATAAACTCAGCAAAAATTAAGGTCACTGTTATGAAAACTTAGGACACTAAAGAGGCCTTTCTACTGACTCTGAAAAACACCAAAAGAAAGATGCCCAGGGTCCCTGCTCATCTGAGTGAACGTGCCTTAGGCATGCTGCAAGGAGGCATGAGGACTGCAGATGTGGCCAGGGCAATACATTGCAATGTACGTTCTGTGAGACGCCTAAGACAGCGCTACAGGGAGACAGGACGGACAGCTGATCGTCCTCACAGTGGCAGACCACGTGTAACAACACCTGCACAGAATCGGTATATCCGAACATCACACCTGCGGGACAGGTACAGGATGGCAACAACAACTGCCCGAGTTACACCAGGAGCGCACAATCCCTCCATCAGTGCTCAGACTGTCCGCAATAGGCTGAGAGAGGCTGCACTGAGGGCTTGTAGACCTCTTGTAAGGCAGGTCCTCACCAGATATCACCGGCAACAACGTCGCCTATGGCCACAAACCGACCGTCGCTGGACCAGACAGGACTGGCAAAAAGTGCTCTTCACTGACGAGTGGACCAGGGGTGATGGTCGGATTCGCGTATATCGTCGAAGGAATGAGCGTTACACCGAGACCTGTACTCTGGAGCGGGATCGATTTGGAGGTGGAGGGTCCGTCATGGTCTGGGGCGGTGTGTCACAGCATCATCGGACTGAGCTTGCTGTCATTGCAGGCAATCTCAAAGCTGTGCATTACAGGGAAGACATCCTCCTCCCTCATGTGATACCCTTCCTGCAGGCTCATCCTGACATGAACCTCCAACATGACAATGCCACGAGCCATGCTGCTCGTTCAGTGCGTGATTTCCTGCAAGACAGGAATGTCAGTATTCTGCCATGGTCAGCGAAGAGGCCGGATCTCAATCCCATTGAGCACGTCTGGGACCTGTTGGATCAGAGAGTGAGGGCTAGGGCCATTTCCCCCAGAAATGTCCGGGAACTTGCAGGTGCCTTGGTGGAAGAGTGGGGTAACATCTCACAGCAAGAACTGGGAAATCTGGTGCAGTCCATGAGGAGGAGATGCACTGCAGTACTTAATGCAGCTGGTGGCCACACCAGATACTGACTGTTACTTTTGATTTTGACCCCCCTTTGTTCAGGGACACATTATTCAATTTCTGTTAGTTACATGTCTGTGGAACTTGTTCAGTTGTTCATGTCTCAGTTGTTGAATCTTGTTATGTTCATACTAATATTTACACATGTTAAGTTTGCTGAAAATAAACGTAGTTGACAGTGAGAGGACTACGAGTTTATTTATTGCACTAAACAGTTTTCAAAGTCAGGGTAGCGGGGGAATTTCAGTGGGGTCGCCAAATAAAAATAAATAAAACGTTTTTATTTTATTTTGGGGGGAACCAAAAATTAACAGTACAGATTATTTTATGGGAACAATATACAAACGTTAGTGAAAAAGATAATTTGACAAATAAAATTGTATTGACTAAATGTATGTATTGGTTCTCTTAGAGAGATTAAAATGTAATGATTTGAAGTTTGTTGATGTGAAAATCAAAACTGACCAATTTTAAGATTTGGGGTGTGGTGGGGTCGCCAGAATTTCTGGTGAAAAAAATTATTCAATCTATTATGAAGTCTTGGAATTCTTGATTAGATCTTTTCTAGCTCACCTGTTCTGAGACAGGCCACATTGACGAGCCACCACTCTGGAACCCTGGGTAGTACCAGAAACACCCTGTCCTGCTGGTTGAGACCACAGGCACCTGACAGAACATTGGCCAGTCTTCTGGAATGGAAGCCCAGCTCCTCAAAACTCCACCTCACCTCCTGCTTTCTGTCATTCACCCACCAGAAGGCAGGGTTAGATGCTTTCTCTCCTTTCTGAAATAAACAATGGTGATTTCACATTTACATTTTAGTTAATCTGAAACCGTAAAGTTTAATGCTGAACATATCCCTCTGCCAATATGAATGATATGTCAAATATGCTATCATGATGATGTTGTCATAACACTGACATAACAACACGTCATTACGAGTTATAACAACTATGTCACAGTCAGAGGGTTCAAGTCAAGTGTTACCATTTTTTCATTCCACCATGACAATTTATGCAACGGACAGTGCTTGACTTGGGCAGGAGCTGGCATCCAAGTCAAGCACTGGCAACGGAAGTTGAAGGTTAGATAAACAAGGTATACTGTACCTTTTCTTTCTCTGCCCACACATCAAGCACATCTTTTGCAAAGTTGAAGTACTCAGGTATCTGGGGGCTGTATTGTTGTTTGATACTCTCATAGCCAGTAAAGTTTTGAGGACGAGATACCCTATGTCCACGGATCTGACATTTAAATTTACTTGGGAATATGCTGAGCGCCTTCAATTGAAAGGACACTTTCCCAATGGCCCTCATCTGCAAAGGAAAAATAAAACACTACTTAAGTATTGACTTGATAAAATAAATTATATGGGGGACTTGTAGATGCAGTAGGAAAAATACAGTTCAGAGCAAGAACCATCTCTTTCTCTCATTCTATGCATTATGCAAATGCCTTTGAAGACATTCTTACGAGTTATATTAAAGCCATTCAGTACAGAGACAAATTGTGCAACTAGTATTTGTGTGCAGAGAAGAACACTGTGCAGAACTTATAAAGCTTAGAAAGTATCACGACTAAGTTTAAACCCCCTTCAAAAACTACCTCTCAAATCTCCAAGATGACCTCCAATCGTCGTATTGTTTGCGATTTATGTTGCGCTGTCTGTGGGCTGAAAAGAAGGAATGGCGCACAAGGAATTTCTCCAGAAAAGGTCGAGAGAAAAGGAAGGATCACCACGGTTCGACTCTGACACAGGGCAAGATCGGGGAAAGATCTGTCCATTCCTTGAACTGAATGGGTGAACTATTAAAATCTGCAAGACCAGGAAGTAGGCGTGGTGTTACAAGTGCACATGTAAAAGTTCAAACGTGTTTGCTTATTTACAGAACAATTGAGAAGAAAACCACTAATATGTTTCAGACCACAATGAGAGTAATATGACACCACAAATTGGTTGTTAATAGTCTTTATGGTTATCATAGCGCCTACTAAATACATATTTTGCAGTCCAAAATATTAGTATACTGTGCAGATTAGATGGCCATCAAGCGCTGTTCAATAGAGTTCGTTTTGCATGGCCGGTGCCATTGGTCCTTAAGAGAAATCACCACCCACCCAGGCCATGCAATCTGTCACAATGTAGCCTAACACTTTCTTCGTCGTTTTACACACATGAAAACGGTATGCTTGCACGGTGAATCTCATGTGATTACAAACGGAGCGGAAACGAATGAACGTGAAAACATTGTTACAACTGTAGTAGGCAATGTCACAGACTTCTGCCAGGTTTATTTGCAAATACAGTTAACCCTGCTACTACGCACGGCTACACTGTAGCGTCGGTTCCTCAAATGTGATTGGACGGTGATATCATTTCCCAAGGATGCTTTGCGCGAAGCGTCAGATGGTTCCCGCGAGCAGCACGTGGAATATGGAAAATGATTACATGAACAGCTAGCCTATATTTTCCTTTCATTTCAATTCAAATAATTTTTATGAAAACTGCATAAAGTGAGGACATAACTGACTAACGTAAGCGAATAAGAGTTGACAATGTCACATGGGGATTCAGCGTGAAATGTAGCTAGATAGATAGATAGATATATATGGCTAGATAGCTATTGTCAAAGACAGTACAGTATGTAAAAACGTTGTGCTATTATCGTTGGTTTAGACTTGCACAGCCACAACCTGGGGCAGTCATCATAACATAACACTGTCAACAGTCTAATTAGTTACATTTCTCTGTCATCAACTCAGCAATGCCACTCACAACATAATGGTGACTGACAGTAAATTCATGTTCCATTTTATACAGGAAAGTATCAATTATGTTTTAATTTCTATACATTGTGTATAGTTATCATTCCATTCCGTCTACAGTGAGGGACAGCGTTGGGATGGAGTATCTACCCGACCGTAACTCAAGGTATAAAGACGTGGACTACTGGGATGAGAGGTACAAGACGGAACATTCTTTTGAATGGTTTGGAGACTTCTCCAAGTTCCAGCATCTACTGCAGCAACACGTCATGAAGGACGATGCCATCCTCGTGCTTGGTATGTGTTTTTAACCTTACTTGCCTGCCTACTTGTCTTTATTTCTGAATAAATATTGGACCTTGTGAAAATTATATTGGTTAAGACTCTACTGCATCAATTGAATGTTTGCCTCATAATTTGGTAATGTCGTTGGAAAGAGTGGAACAGGGCTCTATAACGCGACAGACCACAACATGGCGCTGTAAGACAACGTTTGAAAATGTCCATGTTCAGTTTCGTTATAATATTATAATCCCATCCCTGCAAATTCTTCAGCCCCTGATTACATCATTCTACAGAAGTGGTTGGAAGTCATTTGTAGAGATGTATGACCGGGTTTTGTAGCTATTCAGTGCTTATCTGGATACTTTCACTGGTGCATTCAGAGTGCAGAATGATAGCCATGGTAACCTATGTTGCCTGTTATTTGAATGGAAGTCTTAAACAGCATGGATAGAGTAAATATATATATATATATATATATATATATATATATATATATATATATATATATATATATATATATTATTGTTGTTAGCTATCCTTCAAACCCTACCCAAGCCGTTGTTTTGCCACTACATGGCAGATATTGTATCTGTCCCAGTAGTGAAAGCGGTTCCTTGTGGAATGCTGATTGGCTGACAGCTGTGGTATATCAGACCGTATACCACGTGTATGACAAAACATTTATTTTTTGTGCTCTAATTACGTTGGTAACCAGTTTATAATAGCAATAAGGCACCTCTGGGGTTTGTGGTATATGGCCAATATACCACGGCTAAGGGCTGTATCCAGGCACTCTGCGTTGCGTCGTGCGTAAGAACAGCCCTTAGCCGTGGTATATTGGCCATATACCAAAGCCCCTCGGGCCGTATTGCTTAATTATAGAATGCAACAGTTAAGTTGATGTTGACAAATGTGTTAAACATGTTTGCATTATTTTGATGGAATATCCCCCCCAAAAAACGGTTTGATAGAGCCCTGAATAATATTATTATCCCAGTGCAGAGGATTCCAAAGCCAACCTTGCTGATATGATTTTTTTCCCCCTGGCTTGGAGTGTTGGACTGTAGTTGCAGTGACCATTCAGAGGCCTAAGGGGGCGCTGTTGCTAGTGGTCTGTTGTCAGTGTTCTACTGTAGGGTCCTTGTTTATGTATGCACAGCAGAGCAGCGCTCTTGGTTAGGAGTGTGTGTGTATGTGGAGGGTTCAATGCTGAAAAATGGTGTCAGCGAACGACAGGGGCTTTCCGTACTACGATGGGGTACGACCAGTGTCGTCAGGAGCTAGGCACTAGGGCTTGCATTCCTCCACGGAAAACTCCTGTAATTTCTCTCCTGTAATTTTTCTCGTCTTTCACTCGACCCTGGGAGTCGAATCTACCTGGGATCAAACAGGTTCATGTCTTAGATTTAATATTAAATAGCCTCTGCTCATTCAGTGGGATGAATGCAGCACGTTGCAGATGGAAAAGTATTGCGAGTGAAATGGCTGCCAGTTTACAAAAAAAAAGAATATATATGTATAAATATTGATGCATGTTGGTCAGCTAATACCGACTTATTTATTTATCTTTGTATATTCTTTGTGGAACAACATTTGCTTTTGTGCACACAAACATACTATAGTAAAATCCCCAAATTAAACAGGGTGCCAACCTGCGTCAAAAAGTAACACCTTTGGTAAAAGGGGTGGTGAATGTGTCTCGTATTGTCTCATCGACGTATGGCGAGACCTCTGTCACCTCCACCTACCTGCGTCACAGTATGGTGCTGCTGCAAGACAGACCACTCTTTCTGCATGTTGATCTGAGCCTAAGGAAAACCATTACATCACCTCAGGGCTGGATGCATTCCTCACTGAGGAGCTTCCCCCACACACACACACACACACACACACACACACACACACACACACAGACACACACACACACACACACAGACACACACACACACACACACAGACACACAGACACACACACACACACACACACACAGACACACACACAGACACACACACACACACACACAGACACACACACACACACACAGACACACACACACACACACACACACACACACACACACAGACACACAGACACACAGACACACACACACACACACACACACACACAGACACACACACACACACACACACACACACACACACACAGACACACATACACAGACACACACACACACACACAGACACACACACACAGACAAACACACACACACACACACACACACACACACACACAGACACACACACACACACACACACACACACACACACACACACACACACACACACACACACACACACACACACACACACACAGGCAATCACCGTATCACACGTTTCTGTCACTGGCACGTGTACTGTCTCTTCACACATTTACGCTCACATACACACACACATCTACAGTTCAGTTACATATAGGTTTTATATCCACACATACACACACACACACACACACACACACACAAACCCCTGCTTCACCCACCATCTCAACAGTGATGTTTCTGGTTGGTGTTTAAGTGAGGCCATTGGCTCATATAAACTGTCACAGAGAATCTGCCTCACTGTGGTGTGTAACGCAGTGGGATAACTCTCTAAAGCATGGAGAGAAGAGGAGGAAACGGGGGGGGGGGGGGCAGAATAGAGGAGTGGAGTGAGAAAAGGATGAAGGGGAGGTAAATGAGTAATCAGGTTTGGAACACTTTGCTCTCTCCAATAGGTCATTTCTATTAGACTAATCTGCACATAGTGGAGGGAGGGAGAGGTTGAGAGGGCGGGATGGGGGAAAGCAATATATAGGGATTGAGGAAGGTAGAAAGAGATGGGAGAGCAAGGAAGATATAGATAAATGAAGAGAGAGGGGTGGAGGAAAGAGAGAGGGAGGGGGAAAGGAGAGAGAGAGAGGGAGGGGGAAAGAGAGGGGGGTGGAGGAGAAAGAGGGGGAGGGGGAAAGGGGGGGGGTGGAGGAGAGAGAGGGGGTGGAGAAAAGAGAGCATTCTGCATGCTGATCACAGTTTGATCCCTTCTCTGTCTTTATCTCTCTCTTTCTCTTTCTCTCTCTTTCTCTGAGGCAATCGCTCTGTCTTACTGTTGCCTCTGTGTCAAACTATCTCATCTGCCCTTCTAGGGATGCACACAGTTAATCGATTAATTGAATATCCAAACGGACGTTAGCATTAGATTACGTGAGTGTTCATTTTTTTAGATAAAAAATTGTAGGCCTATTTTAATAATGAAAAAGCTTTTGTATAAATAATTGTATTTATTTATTTGTGACATTGTTATCTACAAGGACATACCATGACACAAGGAGAGTAGCTAGATAGTGTAGCCTATATAATAATAATAATAATAATAATAAGCCATTTAGCAGACGCTTTTATCCAAAGCGACTTACAGTCATCAGGCCAGTAATGAGAGTAGCTAGATAGTGTAGCCTATATCAGGCCAGTAAGGAGAGTAGCTAGATAGTGTAGCCTATATCAGGCCAGTAAGGAGAGTAGCGAGATAGTGTAGCCTATATCAGGCCAGTAAGGAGAGTAGCTAGATAGTGTAGGCTATATCAGGCCAGTAAGGAGAGTAGCTAGATAGAGTAGCCTATATCAGGCCAGTAAGGAGAGTAGCTAGATAGTGTAGCCTATATCAGGCCAGTAAGGAGAGTAGCTAGATAGTGTAGTCTATATCAGGCCAGTAAGGAGAGTAGCTATATAGTGTAGCCTATATCAGGCCAGTAATGAGAGTAGCTAGATAGTGTAGCCTATATCAGGCCAGTAATGAGAGTAGCTAGATAGTGTAGCCTATATCAGGCCAGTAAGGAGAGTAGCTAGATAGTGTAGCCTATATCAGGCCAGTAAGGAGAGTAGCTAGATATTGTAGCCTATATCAGGCCAGTAAGGAGAGTAGCTAGATAGTGCAGCCTATATCAGGCCAGTAAGGATATATATATTTTTTTGTAAAGCCTTTATTACAGCAAAGACTAAAAGCAGTCACAATAATTCGGGAATGCAATTTCTGAAATGGAACAGTTTATTTATTGTTTACGCTAATTATTCAAGTGTTGCTTTGTTATTTTATTTTAAAACTAAAATGATTGATTGCATTTCAAATAATGAATGACTTGTATGCTGTGTGATGACACGAAATAATGAATGATTGATTGATACGGTACTGTAGCCTATTTAATAAGTATTGAAATATAGGCCTAAGTAAGTTACGGTATTAAGACTGAACAGGATGCCCTCTTAGGCTTACAGGACGATGGTGGTTATACAAGGCTGCTATACTAAGACTACTAATGATGATGACATCACTTATTATTATAATGATGATCATAACAATAACAATAAGGAGATGAAGAAAACGGATGGTTATTATTATTATTTTTATGACAGTGGATCAGTCCACTCAAGACAGGCCTCCATAATTGATAAGTCCACTCAGACAGGAGCCAATCAGACACGGGTCTTGTCCACCATGACATATATTTATTTTTGCTACTGCTCGACTAAAGAAATCTCGGTCGGCCAAATAATCGACCAGTCGACTAAAGCTTCGCCTCCTCCTCCTCCTCCTCCTCCTCCACCTCTTCATTCACCCACTCCTCCTCTCTTGCTCACTGTCTCACTCTCTTTCTACATGTCAACCGTTTTCAACATCCTGACCTATTTACAGTGTCAGTATTTTTATAGCTTTATATTTACCTGGCCCTGTATGTGTATCCAATATGTTTACTTCTGAGCTGTACATGATAGGATATGCCTGGGGTGTGTGTGTGTGTGTGTGTGTGTGTGTGTGTGTCATGTTAGTAAAAGGAACAGAACAGTCTCTGACCCTTCTCAGTCACACTTCCCCTCTGTGGGTCACAAGCATTACCACTGGTCAACACTGACGCATGGACTTACTCATGCTTTTATTACCTGCCTGTTTGATGATGTACTAGGGCTGGGAATTAACAGGGACCTCACGATACGATATTATCACGATACTTAGGTGCCGATATGATACTGTATGTATTGCCATTCTCACGATTCTATATGTATTGCGAATCGATACTGTGATTTTATTGCGATTTGATGTAGTTTTGGCTCGGGTACACCCGACTAGTGCTAGCTAATGCTACCTACAGTATCAAAAATAAAATGAAATAAATACTTGGAGTCAAATATCGATATATATATATATATACTGAACAAAAATATAAACGCAACATGTAAAGTGTTGGTCCCACTTTTACATGTTTAAATAAAAGATCCCCGAAATGTTCCATCTGCACAAAAAGCTTACTTCTCTCAAATGAATTTATTTCAATTGACTGATTTCCATACATGAACTATAACTCCGTAAAATCATTGAAATTGTTGCATGTTGCTACTTGACTAAAGTATAAAATGTAAATCTCCTATTTAGAAATATAGAGAGCTCTGACTATGATTCTGTTCCCGTGGCGCTTAGTGGTGATGTAATGACCCTGTTCCCCTGTTCCGGAGCCAGAGGGTGTGTGACTACACAATGTTCTCCGAATGTTCCGTCCCACTGCGCATGGCAGACTAGCCCATGATAAGACCAGGACATCTCACAACAGACACTGGAAACACTGCCTGGGGGGGTCCTGAAAGATGCAGAATGCTTTGTGTGTGTGACAGAGAGCGAGGAAGAGAGCGTGAGAGAGAGAATGTGTATCTTTATGTATGAATTTGTAAGAACATCAGACGCTATTAAAACAATAAAACAAACATTTCAGGTTGCCTATTGACAGTTGTGTCTGGAACATCTTCCATGGCCATCCACTGTGTTATAAACACTGCATATATGTCTAACTTCATTAACTATGAACTAATTAACAGATTAATAGTACGAGTCCCATCCCTCTCTCTTTCCTTCTCTCTCACCCTCTCCTAGTAACAGTAATGACCCTAGACTACCAGGGGGCGTACTGCCCAGGGGTGATGTAAACTGAAATTATTGACTGTAGCACCATTAGCATTAGCAGCACGTGACTGTCTGGGGTTTCTGTTGATCGTTGTATAACCGTTTATGGCCCAGTCCGACCCGCTGTCCAGTCGTCCAGCCACTTTCATTACGCCACTGCTCTAACGCCAGTCCCCCTGGCCACCGCCCTCGGTTCTCCACAACGTCCATCGGTATTGGGTATCAAAGGCCTACCGTAGCTAGATGGCAGTTAGCTTATATATAGAAGTAGTGGAAGTGTTTACGACTCCATAGATTCTAGAGCAGCAGTTTCCAGACTGGTTTTTATTGACTCACTCCCTAAGTTAATGTTGGTGTGTCCTACAGAAAGTGATTTTATTTTTTTAATGTATGAATGCTAAACTTTAGTTTGATATTTATTAAACTCTGGAAAGCTCCAATGTGAGAACATAACTAACAACCCCAAAGTGTAGAATGGTTCTCAATTGTTTCATGAAATCTCTCAAAATGTTTGCCTATTTTTTTGGTCGACCCACCCGTCTCCTCATTGCCTACAGTGCTCCTAGTCCACTGTGTGCTCTCCTCTCTGCCTGTCAAAGATATTGGGGGCTCAAATGAGCCAGGAGCCAGCCAGTAGCCAGCCAGTAGCCAGCCAGTAGCCAGCCAGTAGCCAGACAGTAGCCAGCCAGTAGACAGACAGTAGCCAGACAGGAGGTTGCTCGTGCCGCCCTGGTCTTGTTTCGGCCTCCATGTTGTCTCCAAGCAGTGATTTCTATGAACATGATCAGAATGTTAATCTCTCTCTTTTCACTGTAATGCTGAGAGTATCTCTGTTTATCTGTGTGGGTTTGCGTGTTTCTTATTTTCCGCACTGTGGGAAACGCGTGTCGATGGTTTTGATGTAGACTGTGTGTGTGTCCTCTCCTGCATTGCTGTAGGTAGGTAGGTGGGTGGGTGGGTGATTGGGAGGATGCCCGGGTGGGGGAGGATTGGATGTCATTGTTAATGGGGAGCTCCTGGGTCAAGGTCCTCTCAGATCCCTTTTTCTGCAGTGTCAGAAGTTCAACACACTCTCTCGCTCTGCTAAACGCTGACAGGACGGAAAGATAGTGGGTTATGGGGGAGACGATGGGAGGGAGAGAGAGGGAGAGAGAGAGAGAGAGGGAGAGAGTCATGTCTGAGCAGCTGTCAAGAGCTGTTATCAGATCCACTGTCACCTTCCCCCCTAGTCCTCTCCCCTCCTCCCCACTAATATTCTCCCATTCTCCCCCCTAGTCCTCTCCCCTTCTCCCCCCAGTCCTCTCCCCTCCTCCCCCCTAGTCCTCTCCCCTCCTCCCCCCTAATATTCTCCCATCCTCCCCCCTAGGTCTCTCCCCTCCTCCTCCCTAGTCCTCTCTCTTCCTCCCCCCTAGTCCTCTACCCTCCTCCCACCAGTCCTCTCCCCTCCTCCCCCCTAGTCCTCTCCCCTCCTCCCCCCTAGTCCTCTCCCATCCTCCCCCCTAGTCCTCTCCCCTCCTTCCCCCTAATCCTCTCCCCTCCTCCCCCCTAGTCCTCTCCCCTCCTCCCCCCTAGTCCTCTCCCCTCCTCCCCCCTAGTCCTCTCCCCTCCTCCCCCTAGTCCTCTCCCCTCATCCACCCAGTCCTCTCACCTCCTCCCCCCTAGTCATCTCCCCTCCCCCAGTCCTCTCTCTCCTCCCCCCTAGTTCTCTCCCCTCCTCCCCCATAATCCTCCATCCTCCTCCCCCTAGGTCTCTCCCCTCCTCCCCCCTAGGTCTCTCCCCTCCTCCCCCCTAGTCCTCTACCCTCCTCCCCCCTAGTCCTCTCTCCTCCTCCCCCCTAGTCCCCCCCCCCCCAGTCCTCTCCCCTCATCCCCCCTAATCCTCTCCCCTCCTCCCCCTAGGTCTCTCCCCGCCTCCTCCCTAGTCCTCTCCCCTCCTCCCCCCTAATCCTCTCCCCTCCTCCCCCTAGGTCTCTCCCCTCCTCCCCCTAGTCCTCTCCCCTCCTCCCCTCCTCCCCCCTAATATTCTCCCAGCCTCCCCTAGTCCTCTCCCCTCCTCCCCCCTAGTCCTCTCCCATCCTCCCCCCTAGGTCTCCCCACCTCCTCCCCCCTAGTCCTCTCCCCTCCTCCCCCTAGTCCTCTCCCCTCCTCCCCCCTAGTCCTCTCCCCTCCTCCCCCTAGTCCTCTCCCCTCCTCCCCCTAGTCCTCTCCCCTCATTCCCCAAGTCCTCTCCCCTCCTCCCCCCTAGTCCTCTCCCCTCCTCCCCCCTAATATTCTCCCAGCCTCCCCCTAGACCTCTCCCCTCCTCCCCCTAATATTCTCCCATTCTCCCCCCTAGTCCTCTCCCCTCCTCCCCCCTAGTCCTCTCCCCTCCTCCCCCTAATATTCTCCCATCCTCCCCCTAGTCCTCCCCCCTAGTCCTCTCCCCTCCTCCCCCCTAGTCCTCTCCCCTCCTCCCCCCTAATATTCTCCCATCCTCACCCTAGTCCTCCCCCCTAGTCCTCTCCCCTCCTCCCCCCTAGTCCTCTATCCGCCTCCCCCAGTCCTCTACCCCCCCCCCCTAGTCCTCTCCCCTCCTCCCCCCTAGTGCTCTCCCCTCCTCCCCCCTAGTCCTCTCCCCTCCCCCCTAGTCCTTTCTCCCTTCCTCATGCTTTTCCTCTCTTGTTTCCCTAACCCTCCTGTCCACTACCTCCCTTCTCTTCCCTTTCCATCTTCCTGGTTGTTCCATCTCCAGCCTCCGCTTGTCTACACCTTCACCCTCTGGTTGTTCCATCTCCAGCCTCCGCTTGTCTACACCCTCACCCTCTGGTTGTTCCATCTCCAGCCTCCGCTTGTCTACACCTTCACCCTCTGGTTGTTCCATCTCCAGCCTCCGCTTGTCTACACCCTCACCCTCTGGTTGTTCCATCTCCAGCCTCTGCTTGTCTACACCCTCACCCTCTGGTTGTTCCATCTCCAGCCTCCGCTTGTCTACACCCTCACCCTCTGGTTGTTCCATCTCCAGCCTCCGCTTGTCTACACCCTCACCCTCTGGTTGTTCCATCTCCAGCCTCTGCTTGTCTACACCCTCACCCTCTGGTTGTTCCATCTCCAGCCTCCGCTTGTCTACACCCTCACCCTCTGGTTGTTCCATCTCCAGCCTCCGCTTGTCTACACCTTCACCCTCTGGTTGTTCCATCTCCAGCCTCTGCTTGTCTACACCTTCACCCTCTGGTTGTTCCATCTCCAGCCTCCGCTTGTCTACACCTTCACCCTCTGGTTGTTCCATCTCCAGCCTCCGCTTGTCTACACCTTCACCCTCTGTGCTTTCCTTCTCTCCTCTTCACCTTCTCTCCTCTCCTCCTCCACTCCTCTCCTCCCTCTCTCCATTTCTCAACCTTTCTTTCTTTCTTTCTTTCTTTCTTTCTTTCTTTCTTTCTTTCTTTCTTTCTTTCTTTCTTTCTTTCTTTCTTTCTTTCTTTCTTTCTTTCTTTCTTTCTTTCTTTCTTTCTTTCTTTCTTTCCTGGGGTGTCTTGTTGCTCTATCTGTCCCCCTCTCCCCTACATCCTTCTCTCCCTGGCGGAAACAGGGAGCAGAGTTCAGGCTGATAAAACTGAGGGAGGATCATGTGTGACAATGACACTAACACACCAACCCTCGCACTTGTATTTCCTCACTAGCTCTGACTTTGCTGAAAGCTGCTTTACTGAGGAAAACTTTTACTTATATGTGGTTGTCTAACCTAGCTACCTTAAGGTGAATGCACAAACTGTAAGTCGCTCTGGATAAGAGCGTCTGCTAAATGACTCAAATGTAAAATGTAATGTAATCCAAAATCATGAGCATTAATAAGGAGTTGGTCTCCCCTTAGCTTCTATAACAGCCTCCACTCTTCTGGGAAGGCTTTTCCCTAGATGTTGGAACATTGCTGCGGGGACTTTCTTCCATTCAGCCACGAGCATTAGTGATGTCGGGCACTGATGTTGGGCGATTAGGCCTGGCTCGCAGTCGGCGTTCCAATTCATCCCAAAGGTGTTCAATGGGGTTGAGGTCATGGCTCTGTGCAGGCCAGTCAAGTTCTTCCACAAAGATCTTGACAAACCATTTCTGTATGGACTTTGCTTTGTGCATTGGGGCATTGTCATGCTGAAACAGGAAAGGGCCTTCCCCAAACTGTTGCCACAAAGTTAGAAGCACGTCAAGAATGTCATTGTATGCTGTAGCGTTAAGATTTCCCTTCACTGGAACTAAGGGGCCTAGCCCGAACCATGAAGAACAGCCTCAGACCATTATTCCTCCTCCACCAAACTTTACAGTTGGCACTATGCATTGGGGCAGGTAGCGTTCTCCTGGCATCCGCCAAACCCAGATTAGTCCGTCGGACTGCCAGATGGTGAAGCTTGATTCACGTTTGGCGTTTCCACTGCTCCAGAGTCCAATGGCGGCGAGTTTTACGCCACTCCAGCCGACGCTTGGCATTGCACGTGGTGATCTTAGGCTTGTGTGTGGCTGCTTGGCCATGGAAACCCATTTCATGAAGCTCCTGATGAACAGTTATTGTGCTGATGTTGCTTCCAGAGGCAGTTTGGAACTCGGTAGTGAGTGTTGCAACCGAGGACAGACAATTTTTACCCACTACGCGCTTCAGCACTCGGAGGTCCCGTTCTGTGAGCTTGTGTGGCCTACCACTTCGCGGCCGAGCCGTTGTTGCTTCTAGATGTTTCCACTTCACAATAATAGCACTTACAGTTGACCAGGGCAGCTCTAGCAGGGCAGAAATTTGACGAACTGACTTGTTGGAAAGTTGCATCCTATGACGGTGCCACGTTGAAAGTCACTGAGCTCTTCAGTAAGGCCATTCTACTGCCAATGTTTGTCTATGGAGATTGCATGGCGGTGTACTCGATTTTATACACCTGTCAGCAACAGGTGTGGCTGAAATAGTCGAATCCACTAATTTGAAGGGGTGTCCACATACTTTTGTGTATATATAGTGTACAGTATTTAAGCAATAAGGCACAAGGGAGTGTGGTACAGTGGGGCAAAAAAGTATTTAGTCAGCCACCAATTGTGCAAGTTCTCCCACTTAAAAAGATGAGAGAGGCCTGTAATTTTCATCATAGGTACATGTCAACTATGACAGACAAATTGAGGAAAAAAAATCCAGAAAATCCCATTGTAGGATTTTTTATGAATTTATTTGCAAATTATGGTGGAAAATAAGTATTTGGTCACCTACAAACAAGCAAGATTTCTGGCTCTCACAGACCGGTAACAACTTCTTTAAGAAGCTCCTCTGTCCTCCACTCGTTACCTGTATTAATGGCACCTGTTTGAACTTGTTATCAGTATAAAAGACACCTGTCCACAACCTCAAACAGTCACACTCCAAACTCCACAATGGCCAAGACCAAAGAGCTGTCAAAGGACACCAGAAACAAAATTGTAGACCTGCACCAGGCTGGGAAGACTGAATCTGCAATAAGTAAGCAGCTTGGTTTGAAGAAATCAACTGTGGGAGCAATTATTAGGAAATGGAAGACATACAAGACCACTGATAATCTCCCTCAATCTGGGGCTCCACGAAAGATCTCACCCCGTGGGGTCAAAATGATCACAAGAACGGTGAGTAAAAATCCCAGAACCACACGGGGGGACCTAGTGAATGACCTGCAGAGAGCTGGGACCAAAGTAACAAAGCCTACCATCAGTAACACACTACGCCGCCAGGGACTCAAATCCTGCAGTGCCTGACGTGTCCCCCTGCTTAAGCCAGTACATGTCCAGGCCCGTCTGAAGTGCATTTGGATGATCCAGAAGAGGATTGGGAGAATGTCATATGGTCAGATGAAACCAAAACATAACTTTTTGGTAAAAACTCAACTCGTCATGTTTGGAGGACAAAGAATGCTGAGTTGCATCCAAAGAACACCATACCTACTGTGAAGCATGGGGGTGGAAACATCATGCTTTTGGGCTGTTTTTCTGCAAAGGGACCAGGACGACTGATCCGTGTAAAGGAAATAATGAATGGGGCCATGTATCGTGAGATTTTGAGTGAAAACCTCCTTCCATCAGCAAGGGCATTGAAGATGAAACGTGGCTGGGTCTTTCAGCATGACAATGATCCCAAACACACCGCCCGGGCAACGAAGGAGTGGCTTCGTAAGAAGCATTTCAAGGTCCTGGAGTGGCCTAGCCAGTCTCCAGATCTCAACCCCATAGAAAATCTTTGGAGGGAGTTGAAAGTCTGTGTTGCCCAGCGACAGCCCCAAAACATCACTGCTCTAGAGGAGATCTGCATGGAGGAATGGGCCAAAATACCAGCAACAGTGTGTGAAAACCTTGTGAAGACTTACAGAAAACGTTTGACCTGTGTCATTGCCAACAAAGGGTATATAACAAAGTATTGAGAAACTTTTGTTATTGACCAAATACTTATTTTCCACCATCATTTGCCAATAAATTCATTAAAAATCCTACAATGTGATTTTCTGGATTTTCTTTTCTCATTTTGTCTGTCATAGTTGATGTGTACCTATGATGAAAATTACAGGCCTCTCTCATCTTTTTAAGTGGGAGAACTTGCACAATTAGTGGCTGACTAAATACTTTTTTTCCCCACTGTATATGGCATGTGTATACACACACACACACACACACACACACACACACACACACATAGAGGCACACACACACACACACACACACACACACACACACACACATAGAGGCACACACACACACACACACACACACACACACACACATAGAGGCACACACACACACACACACACACACACACACACACACATAGAGGCACACACACACACACACACACACACACATGGAGGCACACACACACCATTAACCAACAAACAGTTTACTCTCCCTGTGCAAGGGAGCACCAACACCGTGCTCAGAATAATACTGGGGTTACCAGGGCAACCAGGCGCAGATGGTTGATGGGCTCGGCCCTGATAAACACAGCGCAGAGCAAGGGGGACTGTGTGTGTGTGTGTGTGTGCGCTTTACGATGTAGAAGGATTGTCTGCACTACTGTATGTGTGTGTGCATCTTGGGTTCTCTCTGTGTTTCAGTGTGTGTGTGCGTGCGTGTGTACAGTGTGTGTGTGTGTGTGTGTGCGTGTGTACAGTGTGTGTGTGTGTGTGTGTGTGTGTGTGTGTGTGTGTGTGTGTGTGTGTGTGTGTGTGTGTAGTGTTCCAGTGAATGACTGTCCTCTGTTTAAGTGGCAGTGACTCTGAATGCCCTTGGCTCTGAGAGGACTGGAGCAGAGCGGGCAGATAGCACAAGCCACCCACACTAATGGTATAATAACACTACTGGAAAACTACTGTGGTAATTGAAGGGTAAGAGGTAACCCATTACTCTAAATGGTCCAGGTAGTATATTGTACATTCACTGAATAGGTAGAACTGAGCAGGATTGATATCACAATATTACATGCTATTTGTCATTGTGTTCCTAAACACCAGTAGAAATATAATAATCAGCTACTGCAATGGACAACAAACGATACAGGGAGGAATTCTATCCAACCTCTAGGAGTCATTTCTTAGTCTGCTGGTGGTTGGTATGATGGTAACCTTAACCATAGGAAATTGTCTTCTATTAAGTCACTCCTGGAAATAAGAAGAGGTGTGTGTGTGTGTGTGTGTGTGCATGCGCGTTTGTGTGTGTGTGCATGCGCGTTTGTGTGTGTGTGTGTGCGTGTTTGTGTGTGTGTGTGCGTGTTTGTGCACGTGTGCTATTTATTCAACTGCGAGACCGAGACTTTCTATACTTTCTAACAGTCATACATGCATAGCACGTTCATCATTTATAATTTATACTCTATATCCTATTGTTTACCTATCGGTTTTTGTTCTATGCACACTACCTCCTTCTAATTACTTGTTATTTTTTATTTGATATTGTTATTGTACTGCAGCGCCTAAGCATTTCACTGCTCATTTTATACCTGCTGTAAACTGTGTACGTGATTAATCAAATTAGATTCGATTTCAGATTTTTGCAGAGAGAGGCACAGTGAGAGAGACGAGAGAGGGGAAGGTGAGAGAGAGAGACGAGAGAGAGAGAGGAAGGTGAGAGAGAGATGAGAGGGGGAAGGTGAGAGAGCGAGACGAGAGAGGGGAAGGTGAGAGGGAGATGAGAGAGGGGAAGGTGAGAGAGAGATACGAGAGAGGGGAAGGTGAGAGAGCGAGACGAGAGAGGGGAAGGTGAGAGAGAGGGGAAGGTGAGAGAGCGAGACGAGAGAGGGGAAGGTGAGAGAGACGAGAGAGGGGAAGGTGAGAGAGACGAGAGAGGGGAAGGTGGGAGAGAGAGACGAGAGAGGGGAAGGTGAGAGAGACGAGAGAGAGGGGAAGGTGGGAGAGAGAGACGAGAGAGGGGAAGGTGAGAGAAAGACGAGAGAGGGGAAGGTGAGAGAAAGATGAGAGAGGGGAAGGTGAGAGAGACGAGAGAGGTGAAGGTGAGAGAGAGAGAGAGAAGAGAGAGGGTGCAGGAAACGAGGGGTGAGAGTTGGAGAGCCAATGAGTGAGGAAGACGACAGGAGAGACAGAAAATAAGGAAGCAGAGGAGGAGGAGGAGGGAGAGAGGGGGAGGTATCGAGCTGGTTAGTGAATGAATGAGATGGAGGTTGTCTTTTGTCTGCGGAGAAGATTACAGATGATGCCTCTAGTAGAATGACGTAGCCTAGTTGTGGTCACTCGCACTCGCACTCTCACACACTCAAATGCCTCCTCTGCAGGGCCAATGTGTGGAGATTATGTAGTGTGGGGCAGTGGAGTGGTTGGATCGTGAGTGAGTGGGTTGATTCATAAATCTGCGTCAGTGTGCATGTAGTGTATGCATGCCAGCATGGGTCTGGTGTTGTATCTAGGTGGGAGCTACCTGGAGCTACCTGGAGCTACCTGGAGCTACCTGGATCTACCTGGATCTACCTGGAGCTACCTGGAGCTACCTGGAGCTACCTGGGGCTACCTGGAGCTACCTGGAGCTACCTGGAGCTTTGTGATGACTCATATACTTTATCCAGTGGTAGCCTACTAGCCTGCTCAACATCCTGATGCCATTAGGACTCACTTTACTATTAAAGCTGCGTGTAAGAGAGAGAAAGATAGAGATATTGCGTGTGTATTGAGTCATATTGTGTGTGTGGAGGCTTGACAGCTGCCTAGTATTGCAGCTGTTAGTGTTTATTCTATGATGTCAGAATGCATAGAAAATATGACTTGCAGGAGTGATATGCGTGTCTGTGAAGGAAGCTACTGTACTGCTTCATTGTGCTTCAGTATGTGGAAAATTTTGAAAATATAGTCTTTGTGACATCATAGCGATCCTGTGACACAGAGTGGGTTATTGACATAAGGTATCCTGTCTTCTCTAAAATCCCTGCATTCCGTGCTGCTGCATATGTCACACACCACACACACACACAAACGTTATGTTCTTCTATCGTCATGGGGACCTAAAAATCCCTAACCTGTAACCCTAAACCAAACTCCTAAACCTAACCACTAACACCTTACCCTAACCCTAATTCTAAGCTTAAAATAGCCTTTGTCCTCATGGGGAATAGGGAAATGTCCCCACGAGGGAGAATTTTCCTTGTTGTACCATCCTTGTGGGGACTTTTGGGGATTTTAGGTCCCCATGAGGATAGAAGAACCCCCCCCCCCCCCCCCCCCCCCACACACACACACACACATTATTATATATATGTATATGTATATGTATGTGTACAGTGAGGGGAAAAAAGTATTTGATCCCCTGCTGATTTTGTACGTTTGCCCACTGACAAAGAAATGATCAGTCTATAATTTTAATGGTAGGTTTATTTGAACAGTGAGAGACAGAATAACAACAACAAAATCCAGAAAAACGCATGTCAAAAATGTTATAAATTGATTTGCATTTTAATGAGGGAAATAAGTATTTGACCCCCTCTCAATCAGAAAGATTTCTGGCTCCCAGGTGTCTTTTATACAGGTAACGAGCTGAGATTAGGAGCACACTCTTAAAGGGAGTGCTCCTAATCTCAGTTTGTTACCTGTATAAAAGACACCTGTCCACAGAAGCAATCAATCAATCAGATTCCAAACTCTCCACCATGGCCAAGACCAAAGAGCTCTCCAAGGATGTCAGGGACATGTATATGTATGTGTGTGTGGGTGTGGGGGGTTGGTTCTTCTATCCTCGTGGGGACCTAAAATCCCCAAAAGTCGCCACACGGATGGTACAAAATAATAAAAAAAAAAAAAAAAAAAAAAAAAAATATATATATATATATATATATATATATATATATATATATATATATATATATATATATATATATATATATATATATATATATATATATATATATATACAAACAAACAAACAAACAAACCAACCACCGGTCACGACCAGTCACCACCGGTCACGACCAGTCACCACCGGTCAGGAAAACCAGAATCTGAAAAAGACAAGAATAAAGGCTGCTGTGTAATTATATGATAATAATTATAATAAATACTATTATTATTATTATATTAGTAATGTATGATGAAATAGGAAGACTGTCAGTTCTCATGCCTCATGTCTGGTCGAGTGGTATAAGCTCTGCACTACGGACCACATATGGTTTGAATGCCGTCTTGCCCACTTCTTGTCTATGCCCCTACTATCTGTCTCTCATGTCTATTTTCCCACTGTCAGTTTCCCCTATATTCATTTATCAGTGACATCCCCCCGCTGCTAAATAGTCACCGCCACTCCCCAAAAATATAATGAAAAAATACTATACTATATACAGTGCATTGGGAAAGTATTCAGACCCCTTGACTTTCTCCACATTTTGTTACGTTAAAGCCTTATTCTAAAATTGATTAAATTGTTTTTTTTCTCGCATCAATCTACACGCAATACCCCATAATGACAAAGCAAAAACAGGTTTTTAGAAATGTATTTCAAATTTAAAAACTGAAATATTACTCAGTACTTTGTTGAAGCACCTTTGGCAACGATTACAGCCTAGAGTCTTTTTGGGTATGACGCTACAAGCTTGGCACACCTGCATTTTGGCTGTTTCTCCCATTCTTCTCTGCAGATCCTCTTAAGCTCTGTCAGGTTGGATGGGGAGCGTCGCTGCACAGCTATTTTCAAGTCTCCCCAGAAATTATCAATCAGGTTCAAGTCCGGGCTCTGGCTGGGCCACTCAAGGACATTCAGAGACTTGTCCTGAAGCCCCTCCTGCATTGTCTTGGCTGTGTGCTTAAGGTCGTTGTCCTGTTGGAAGGTGAACCTTCGCCCCAGTCTGAGGTCCTGAGTGCTCTGGAAAAGGTTTTCATCAAGGATCTCTCTGTACTTTGCTCCGTTCATCTTTCCCTCGATCCTGACTAGTCTCTCAGTCCCTGCCGCTGAAAAACATTCCCACAGCGTGACGCTGCCACCACCATACTTCACCGTAGGGATGGTGCCAGGTTTCCTCCAGACTTAAGGCTTGGCATTCAGGCCAAAGAGTTCAATCTTGGTCTGACTCCTTTAGGTGCCTTTTGGCAATCACCAAGCGGGCTGTCATGTGCCTTTTACTGAGGAGTGACCACTCTATCATAAAGGCCTGATTGGTGGAGTGCTGCAGAGATGGTTGTCCTTCTGGAAGGTTCTCCCATCTCCACAGAGGAACTCAGGAGCTCTGTCAGAGTGACCATCGGATTCTTGGTCTCTTCCCTAACCAAGGCCCTTCTCTTTCGATTGCTCAGTTTGGCCGGGCGGCCAACTTTAGGAAGAGTCTTGGTGGTTCCAAACTTCTTCCATTTAAGAATGATGGAGGCTACTGTGTTCTTGGGGACCTTCAATGCCGCAGAAATGTTTTGGTACCCTTCCCCAGATCTGTACCTAGACACAATCCTGTCACCATTTTTATGTCTTTGCATGCAGTTTGAAGGAAGTTGTTAACCAGCGTTAGCGCAATTGCTAACTAGCATTGGCACAAAGTCTATGGGACTTAAACTGGAAGTCTTTGGGAAGAGCTAGCTTCCTGGGGCATACATCTATAGGTCTGCATTATTCATTATTATTTTTATTTCATAATTTTTTGGTCCATGCGATCCGGGATCCTTGGGACGGCCCAACCCCATTGAAGTTAAAATGTAAGATGGTTAAGGGTTAAGGTTAGGGTTTAGGGAAGGCAAGGGACCTCAGATAGCATTGATCTGTATATTTTTTCAGTGGCGGCCATGATTTAGTAGTGCGCTGCTGCTATATGCATGTAGAGGAAACACTGGTGTGTGCCTTTGTGTGTGTGCTTTCCCTGTACCCTACCATGAGTGCACTTTAAGACTGTTCTTTGTTTAAACCCTCACACTGTCATCTGTAATCCGGGTTAAGATTTAGGACAGGACAGTACAATTCGTACACCACTATTCTGACCTGTCAACTGCTGGTGTGTGTCTGTGTGTGTGTGTCTGTGTGTGTGTCTGTGTGTGTGTCTGTGTCTGTGTGTGTGTGTGTGTGTGTGTGATATCATAATTGCCTGCGTCCGTAACGGCTCCGCGGTCAAACCACCACCCCTCATCACTGTCAAACGCTCCCTAAAACACTTTAGCGAGCAGGCCTTCCTAATTCACCTGGCCCAGATATCCTGGATGGATATCGATCTCAATCTGTCAGTAGAGGATGCCTGCTTGTTCTTTAAACGTGCTTTCCTCTCAATCTTAAATAAGCATGCCCCATTCAAAAAATTCAGAACTAAGAACAGATATAGCCCCTGCTTCTCCTCAGACTTCACTGCCCTTGACTAGCACAAAAATATCCTGTGGCGTACTGCATTAGCATCGAATAGCCCCCGCGATATGCAACTTTTCAGGGAAGTTAGGAACCAATATACTCAAGCAGTTAGGAAAGCAAAGGCTAGCTTTTTCAAACAGAAATGTGCATCCTGTAGCACTAACTCCAAAAAGTGTTGATGTTCTGAAAGAGCTGCAAAATCTGGACCCCTACAAATAATCGGGGCTAGACAATCTGGACCCTTTCTTTCTAAAATTAGCCGCCGAAATTGTTGCAACCCCTATTACTAGCCTGTTCAACCTCTCTTTCGTAACGCCTGAGATCGCCAGAGATTGGAAAGCTTGGTTTCCGAGCTGGTCATGGGTGCACCTCAGCCACGCTCAAGGTCCTAAACGATATTATAACCACGATCGATAATAGACAGTACTGTGCAGCCGTCTTCATCGACCTGGCCAAGGCTTTCGACTCTGTCAACCACCGCATTCTTATTGGCAGACTAAATAGCCTTGGTTTCTCAAATGACTGCCTTGCCTGGTTCACCAACTACTTCTCAGATAGAGTTCAATGTGTCAAATCGGAGGGCCTGTTGTCTGGACCTATGGCAGTCTTTATGGGGGTGCCACAGGGTTCAATTCTTGGGCCGACTCTTTTCTCTGTGTATATCAATGATGTCGCTCTTGCTGCTGATGATTCTCAGATCCACCTCTACGCAGACGACACCATTTTGTATACATCTGGCCCTTCATTGGACACTGTGTTAACAAACCTCCAAACGAGCTTCAATGCCATACAACACTCCTTCCATAGCCTCCAACTGCTCTTAAATACAAGTTAAACTAAATGCATGCTCTTCAATCGAACACTGCTGGCACCCGCCCACCCGACTAGAATCACTACTCTTGACGGGTCTGACCTAGAGTATGTGTACAACTACAAATACAGTGGGGGAAAAAAGTATTTAGTCAGCCACCAATTGTGCAAGTTCTCCCACTTAAAAAGATGAGAGAGGCCTGTAATTTTCATCATAGGTACACGTCAACTATGACAGACAAATTGAGGAAAAAAAATCCAGAAAATCACATTGTAGGATTTTTAATGAATTTATTTGCAAATTATGGTGGAAAATAAGAATTTGGTCACCTACAAAAAAGCAAGATGTCTGGCTCTCACAGACCTGTAGCTTCTTCTTTAAGATGCTCCTCTGTCCTCCACTCATTACCTGTATTAATGGCACCTGTTTGAACTTGTTATCAGTATAAAAGACACCTGTCCACAACCTCAGTCAAAAACAGTCACACTCCAAACTCCACTATGAATGACCTGCAGAGAGCTGGGACCAAAGTAACAAAGCCTACCATCAGTAACACACTACGCCGCCAGGGACTCGAATTCTGCAGTGCCAGACGTGTCCCCCTGCTTAAGCCAGTACATGTCCAGGCCCGTCTGAAGTTTGCTAGAGTGCATTTGGATGATCCAGAAGAGGATTGGGAGAATGTCATATGGTCAGATGAAACCAAAATATAACTTTTTGGTAAAAACTCAACTCGTCGTGTTTGGAGGACAAAGAATGCTGAGTTGCATCCAAAGAACACCATACCTACTGTGAAGCATGGGGGTGGAAACATCATGCTTTGGGGCTGTTTTTCTGCAAAGGGACCAGGACGACTGATCCGTGTAAAGGAAAGAATGAATGGGGCCATGTATCGTGAGATTTTGAGTGAAAACCTCCTGCCATCAGCAAGGGCATTGAAGATGAAACGTGGCTGGGTCTTTCAGCATGACAATGATCCCAAACACACCGCCCGGGCAACGAAGGAGTGGCTTCGTAAGAAGCATTTCAAGGTCCTGGAGTGGCCTAGCCAGTCTCCAGATCTCAACCCCATAGAAAATCTTTGGAGGGAGTTGAAAGTCCGTGTTGCCCAGCGACAGCCCCAAAACATCACTGCTCTAGAGGAGATCTGCATGGAGGAATGGGCCAAAATACCAGCAACAGTGTGTGAAAACCTTGTGAAGACTTACAGAAAACGTTTGACCTGTGTCATTGCCAACAAAGGGTATATAACAAACTATTGAGAAACTTTTGTTATTGACCAAATACTTATTTTTCACCATAATTTGCAAATAAATTCATTACAAATCCTACAATGTGATTTTCTGGATTTTTTTCCCCTCATTTTGTCTGTCATAGTTGACGTGTACCTATGATGAAAATTACAGGCCTCTCTCATCTTTTTAAGTGGGAGAACGTGCACAATTGGTGGCTGACTAAATACTTTTTTCCCCCCACTGTACCTAGGTGTCTGGTTAGACTGTAAACTTTCCTTCCAGATTCACATTAAGCATCTCCAATCCAAAGTTAAATCCAGAATCAGCTTCCTATTTCGCAACAAAGCCTCCTTCACTCATGCTACCAAACATGCCCTCGTAAAACTGACTATCCTACCGATCCTTGACTTCGGCGATGACATTTACAAAATAGCCTCCAACACTCTACTCAGCAAATTGGATGTAGTCTATTACAGTGCCATCCGTTTTGCACTATGACCTATTTATTGCCTTACCTCCATAACTTGCTACATTTGCACACACTGTATATAGATTTTCTACTTTCTGTTGTATTTTTGTATTTTTGTTTACCCCATATGTAACTCTGTGTTGTTGTTGTTTTTATCGCACTGCTTTGCTTTATCTTGGCCAGGTCGCAGTCGTAAATGAGAACTTGTTCTCAACTGGCTTACCTGGTTAAATGAAGGTGAAAAAAATAAAATAATAATAATGTGTGACAAGGGGAGGGATTGTTTGTGTTTATGCTGTTCACTGTATTTGGTGGATCACATTATTAACCAGTGTAGTCCAGGTAATGATGTGTGTGTGTGTGTTAGGGCTGAACGATATGTGCAAATAATCTAATTGCGAATCATATTTTTACCAAATATTGCGATTTTACTTGCGATTTAGATCAAAACATTTAGGTGAACTGTTGGAATCATATAAATAAAATGTGTATTCTGATTCTGTGGTTGGCATGACAACTAATGACAAAGCCTGGTACAGTAGAAGTTGTTCTGACAGGGTAGGAACCAAAGTGTTGGTCAGAATTTCCCAGGGGACCCTTATTACATTTGAATGTTACATTCATGGGAAAAAAAACCATAATTGCAGCCTCTTGCGATATGGATATTGCACATGTCAGTATTGCAATTTCGATTAACATTTCATTAATTGTGCAGCCCTAGTGTGTGTGTGTGTGTGTGCGCGCCTGTGCTTGGGGTTCAGCTATGAAAAACGGGTACAATGCATATCTGAGTAGAGGCAGGTTAAGTGGTCCTTGTTTTACATTTCACACAGCAGTAGTTTAAGTGGTGCTTGTTTTCAGTTTGTTCCCAGATGAATAGGCTGATTACTCCCTAATGTTGACAATACCAGGGTCTATTTGAAGGTTGAGTACTCGAGGCTTCAGTGAGGTCAGACTGTTTTTAAACCCAAGGCCATCTGAGGACACACGTACTGCATGCCTTTTTAAAAGCACTATTAGAAAGATATAATAAAATGAATTCCTGTCATCCTCCTTGATCAATGTCCTGACATGACATGACAGATGAATAGAAAGGATTGTCAACAGAATGAAAGAAAGATAGAAAGACAGACGGAACACAGGGAGGGAGGGAGGGAGGGAGGGAGGGAGGGAGGGAGGGATGAGAGGGAGAGAGGGAGAGAGGGAGGGAGGGAGGGAGGGAGGGAGGGAACCCTATACAGCTGTAAATCACACAGGGGTCACAGGGGTCAACTGAGTGATTGTTTGTTTTGGGATTAACAACCGAGGATCCCAGTCAAGTACACAGTTCTCTCAACTCTCCCATAGCCCTACAGAGTCCAGCAGGCTTTCCACCTCTTCTGTTCGATTCCATCAGGATTGGAACTAATATAGATACTGTATATTGATTCCACTGCTACAGATGTGTTCTTTAGGGGGGCCAGAGATGTTGACTATTTTTAGGTCACTACATTCAGGATGTTTCCCAAGGAGACACACTATCACCGTCATACGCAGGCCCACACGCACACACACACACACACACACACACACACACACACGTACACACACACACACAGAGATAGGGACAGAGACAGAGGTGGTAGCTGATCTGTGTTTTCCTCTGGGCTGTACTGCTCGTTGTATCCACTAACACGCACAGCCCAGGGGCCGTATGACCATGCCCGTGTAGTAGAGAACGATCGATAATCGACCGAGACATTGGCCTTTTGTGGTCTATCAGCTATCGGACATTCTCTATCGGCTTTGTTGAGAGTCACTCTACGTAGCGATTGTTGCTATGCCAGCCACCACTCACCGCCTGAGCCACGAGCACTGCACAATGCTGAGGAATGTCTAGCTGGGAAGATTAGCAGCAAGCTAGCTCATTCTCCAACAGGAAGGTGCAGAATTAAGAAATGCATTCAATGACACAATCACCAAACTCTAACTCCTGTTGCAAATATTAGTTGAGTTACTTCACTAATAATCAGGCTTGTGTCGACATGCCCGGACATGCATGCAATAATCAAGCTAGCTAAGCAGATAGCGATGTGACCTGTTAGCAAAGATTAAATAAAATAAAAATAATAATAATAATAATAATAATTGTAAAGTGGTTATCCCACTGGCTATAAGGTGAATGCACCAATTTGTAAGTCGCTCTGGATAAGAGCGTCTGCTAAATGACGTAAATGTAAATTACGATAACTAAACCTTTCATCTGTGGTATTAGCTAGTAAGCTATATTAGCTACTATGCTAGCTAGCTGGCTAGATAAACATGGTGCTAAGATATCAGATAGGAGCTAATAGCGAACGTAGCCAGCTAACGTTAGCTGGTTATCATATTGAACATACACCATTTCCAGCAACGAGCCATCTGACTTGCGGTGTAAGGTTATTTACTGGTGTGCTGATCTGACCAGCTGCAATCGTATCCGTAAATTGACAGTTGATCGTCGGATTAGATTATTGTCGTAATAGGGAAAGAATTGTGTTTAAAAATGCCAAAATAAAGGTTGGCAATAGGTTTAGCTACCTAAGAATCTTCCTGCATGTTTATTGACCAAGAAAGCTGTAGATCAGCTCGTGTGTGTGCGTTCTCACTTCTCAAACTATGGGCAGATTTGAGTCATTCAGACAGAACGTGCATTGTCGTTTCATCGTTTTTTTTTATGGCTTGGTAGCAAATGTCATCGCCATTGAGCTAGTTCTTATAGTAGCAGTCAACAGCAGCAAGTGATATGAGCGTTGGAGAGAGATGTGAGGAGATGTGAAAGGGAGCGGAGTTACAGCCTCGCTCTATCCCATCGTAGCAGTAGGATCAAGTTACAACCATGCCCATTTCTTGACAGATAGCTGAACTAGCCAATTTAGTTTTTTCCGTATTTAGTTCTGGGGGCTGAGTTGTTTAGAGATGCGTCCTGACAGCTGACAAAAATAATTTGTCCATATCACGGAAAAGGACTAAAAATACTAGTTTCATAAGCATCCATGATCACAAATCATGACGTTATGTTGGACCCATTTGCATTGAATAGATGTTATTTGTGAATAGATGTTATTTTATATTGTCAAACTAACAGCAGTGCCTAGATGATGTCCTTCCATACAGGCGCGACCTGCTGGAGTGATGCTTGTAAATGTGGATCAGTAGGCTAATATAAGTCCCAAATGGAAGGCAAACAGATTGTTTGTCATCTATAGCACCATAGACTCCACTGGTCAGCCAAAACAAGCTAAATAACTCAGTGTGCACACACTTCTATTGAATATGCATTCACCTTTATTGTGAGTAGGCCTGTGCCATCTTAATTTACCCAGTTTATCAAGAGATTTACCATTCAAGGATAATTATTAACATTATGTTATGTAGTTAGATTGGTAAAAACAAAGTTAAATGTTTTAAAATTGATGCATTATAATGCATACATGGCTGTCAAGTACAAGTGCTGGTTCAGTTATTTTTTGGGGGGCGGAGGTCGAGGTGAGGAGGAGGATTATTTAAGATACTCTTTGAAGGGGTAGGCTTTCAGATGTTTCGGAAGATGGGCAGGGACTCTGCTGTCCTAGCTTCAGGGGGAAGCTGGTTCCACCATTGGGGTGCCAGGACAGAGAAGAGCTTGGACTGGGCTGAGCGGGAGCTGCCCTCCCGTAGGGGTGGGAGGGCCAAGAGACCTGAGGTGGCAGAACGAAGTGCTCAGGTTGGGGTGAAGGGTTTGAGCATAGCCTGAAGGTAGGGAGGGGCAGTTCCTCTTGCTGTTCCGTAGGTAAGCACCATGGTCTTGTAGTGGATGCAAGCTTTGATGGGAAGCCAGTGGGGTGTGTGGAGGAGAGCGGTGACATGAGAGAACTTGGGAAGGTTGAAAACCAGGTGGGCTGCAGCGTTCTGGATAAGTTGCAGGGGTTTGATGGCACAAATGCGGGGAGCCCAGCCAACAGCGAGTCACAATAATCCAGACGGGTGATGGCAAGTGCCTGGATTAGGACATGCGGTGCTTCCTGTGTGAGGTCGTACTCTACGGATGTTGTAGAGCATGAACCTGCAGGAGCGAGTTATTGCTTTGATGTTTGCAGTGAACGACAGGGTATTGTCCAGGGTCACGCCAAGATTCTTTGCATTCTGGGAAGGAGACACTGTGGAGTTGTCAACCGTGATGGAGAGGTCTTTGAGCGGGCAGGCCTTTCCCGGGAGGAAGAGCAGCTCCGTCTTGTCGAGGTTCAGCTTGAGGTGGTGGGCCGACATCCATGCTGAGATATCTGGCAGGCACGCAGAGATGTGTGTCGCCACCTGGGTGTCAGAAGGGGGGAAGAAGAAAAGTAGTTGAGTGCCATCCGAATAGCAATGATAGGAGAGACCATGTGAGGATATGACGGAGCCAAGTGACTTGGTGTATAGCGAGAATAGGAGAGGGCCTAGAACTGAGACCTGGGGGACACCAGTAGTGAGATTCTGTGGTGCAGACACAGATCCTCTCCATGTGACCTGGTAGGAGCGGCCTGCCAGGTAGGATGCAATCCAAGAGTGTGCAGAGCCTGAGACCCCCAGCCCTGAGAGGGTAGAGAGGAGGATCTGATGGTTCACGGTGTCGAAGGCAGCGGATAGATCTAGGAAGATGAGAACAGAGGAGAGAGAGTCAGCTTTGGCAGTGCGGAGAGCCTCAGTGACACAGAGAAGAGCAGTCTCGGTTGAGTGACCCATCTTGAAGCCTGACTGGTTAGGGTCAAGAAGATCGTTCTGAGAGAGACAACGAGGAAGTTGATCAGAGACAGCATGCTCAAGTGTTTTGGAAAGAAAATAAAGAAGGGATACAGGTCTATAGTTTTTGACGTCAGATGTGTTGGTTTCTTGAGGAGGGGAGCGACTCGGGACATTTTGAAGTCAGAGGGGACGCAGTTAGGGATGAGTTGATGAGGGATATTGATTTGACTATATATCTATATATGAGATTCACAATACATATTGTATTGGCACCTTAGTATCGTGATAATATCGATTCGTGAGGTTTCTGGTAATTCCCAGCTCTACTATCCTCTGTGTTCTTACATAATCTCTCTCACGCTCTTGCTCTCTCTCCTTGTGTGTTATGTTATAAGGCATGCATGATGGAGTTTGTTAGGCTAGGTCGTGATGCTGTTACATAAGTATACATTTTGCCTACACACACCTTGTACACTCGTTCTGTGGTTACCATAGCAACGCAGACAGATTCCCTACTGGCAGTGCCGACACTGGGGCCCGGGCCAGCCGCCCGTCAACCCCGTTTCCATAACGACAGGGCTATGAGGACCAAGGGGTCAGCAGAACTGTGTGTGAGAGAGAGAGAGAGAGAGAGAGAGAGAGAGAGAGAGAGAGAGAGAGAGAGAGCAGCGAGCGAGAGAGTGCACGAGAGCGTGTGTGAGAGATGGTGCACTCTCTCACGCTTTCGCTCTCTTGCTCTCTCTCTCTCTCTCTCTCTCTCTCTCTCTCTCTCTCTCTCGGATGCATGGGCTTTATAGCCTAAACCTGTTCATTTTTTATAACCGACACTTCTTAACTATATTGTGTCTAGCTGTTTAAAAAAAAACATAGCTATATTCCATTGTCTCTCCATTCAATATGAGGATGACTGAAGGCTATGCTTTCATCGTTTTATGCATGCATGCTTTCTCTCCCAATCAAGCAGTCAAAGAATCTAACGGAGTTCCATCTCAAAAAGTTGTTTGATTTATCTGTGCAGGGCGAAAAATCCATTAGAGTTTGAAAACCAAATGGCCAATAACCTATCCTCCTACTAGGCCTATTCTAAAAGCTTTAAGACAAATTAAAGTTACAGTTATATTTTGGTTTCATCTGACCATATGACATTCTCCCAATCCTCTTCTGGATCATCCAAATGCACTCTAGCAAACTTCAGACGGGCCTGGACATGTACTGGCTTAAGCAGGGGGACACGTCTGGCGCTGCAGGATTTGAGTCCCTGGCGGCGTAGTGTGTTACTGATGGTAGGCTTTGTTACTTTGGTCCCAGCTCTCTGCAGGTCATTCACTAGGTCCCCCCGTGTGGTTCTGGGATTTTTGCTCACCGTTCTTGTGATCATTTTGACCCCACGGGTTGAGATCTTGCGTGGAGCCCCAGATCGAGGGAGATTATCAGTGGTCTTGTATGACTTCCATTTCCTAATAATTGCTCCCACAGTTGATTTCTTCAAACCAAGCTGCTTACCTATTGCAGATTCAGTCTTCCCAGCCTGGTGCAGGTCTACAATTTTGTTTCTGGTTTCCTTTGACAGCTCTTTGGTCTTGGCCATAGTGGAGTTTGGAGTGTGACTGTTTGAGGTTGTGGACAGGTGTCTTTTATACTGATAACAAGTTCAAACAGGTGCCATTAATACAGGTAACGAGTGGAGGACAGAGGAGCCTCTTAAAGAAGAAGTTACAGGTCTGTGAGAGCCAGAAATCTTGCTTATTTGTAGGTGACCAAAAACTTATTTTCCACCATAATTTGCAAATAAATTCATAAAAAATCCTACAATGTGATATTCTGGATTTTTTTTTTCATTTTGTCTGTCATAGTTGACGTGTACCTATGATGAAAATTACAGGCCTCTCTCATCTTTGTAAGTGGGAGAACTTGCACAATTGGTGGCTGACTAAATACTTTTTTTACCCACTGTATGAACAGTAGCCTATTTCCCATATATTCTAATAGCCTAAGAAGGTACTTGTAAGGGTTGGGGTGAGGTGTGACCCAGGTGCGGTGCAGGACATACAGTAGGCAGTAGGCTGAGATGGTGAAACAAGGATCTTTACTGGTGGTCCCAAAGCCAAAATACAAAATAACGGACTTATCACGATAAAAGAATGGCGGAGCAAATAAGTCTCCAAAAACCGCCTGACCGCAAAATACGAAATACTACCTACAGTGAAGGGAAAAAAGTATTTGATCCCCTGCTGATTTTGCACGTTTGCCCACTGACAAAGAAAAGATCAATCTATAATTTTAATGGTAGGTTTATTTGAACAGTGAGAGACAGAATAACAACAAAAAAATCCAGAAAAACGCATGTCAAAAATGTTATAAATTGATTTGCATTTTAATGAGGGAAATAAGTATTTGACCCCCTCTCAATCAGAAAGATTTCTGGCTCCCAGGTGTCTTTTATACAGGTAACGAGCTGAGATTAGGAGCACACTCTTAAAGGGAGTGCTCCTAATCTCAGCTTGTTACCTGTATAAAAGACACCTGTCCACAGAAGCAATCAATCAATCAGATTCCAAACTCTCCACCATGGCCAAGACCAAAGAGCTCTCCAAGGACGTCAGTGACAAGATTGTAGACCTACACAAGGCTGGAATGGGCTACAAGAACATCGCCAAGCAGCTTGGTGAGAAGGTGACAACAGTTGGTGCGATTATTCGCAAATGGAAGAAACACAAAAGAACTGTCAATCTCCCTCGGCCTGGTGCTCCATGCAAGATCTCACTTCATGGAGTTGCAGTGATCATGAGAACGGTGAGGAATCAGCCCAGAACTACACGGGAGGATCTTGTCAATGATCTCAAGGCAGCTGGGACCATAGTCACCAAGAAAACAATTGGCAACACACTACGCCGTGAAGGACTGAAATCCTGCAGCGCCCGCAAGGTCCCCCTGCTCAAGAAAGCACATATACATGCCCGTCTGAAGTTTGCCAATGAACATCTGAATGATTCAGAGGAGAACTGAGGGAAAGTGTTGTGGTTAGATGAGACCAAAATGGAGCTCTTTGGCATCAACTCAACTCGCCGTGTTTGAAGGAGGAGGAATGCTGCCTATGACCCCAAGAACACCACCCCCACCGTCAAACATGGAGGTGGAAACATTATGCTTTGCGGATGTTTTTCTGCTAAGGGGACAGGACAACTTCACCGCATCAAAGGGACGATGGACGGGGCCATGTACCGTCAAATCTTGGGTGAGAACCTCCTTCCCTCAGCCAAGGCGTAGAAAATGGGTCGTGGATGGGTATTCCAGCATGACAATGACCCAAAACACACGGCCAAGGCAACAAAGGAGTGGCTCAAGAAGAAGCATATTAAGGTCCTTGAGTGGCCTAGCCAGTCTCCAGACCTTAATCCCATAGAAAATCTGTGGAGGGAGCTGAAGGTTTGAGTTGCCAAACGTCAGCCTCGAAACCTTAATGACTTGGAGAAGATCTGCAAAGAGAAGTGGGACAAAATCCCTCCTGAGATGTGTGCAAACCTGGTGGCCAACTACAAGAAACGTCTGACCTCTGTGATTGCCAACAAGGGTTTTGCCACCAAGTACTAAGTCATGTTTTGCAGAGGGGTCAAATACTTATTTCCCTCATTAAAATGTGTGTGGCGCAGTGGTCTAAGGCACTGCATCGCAGTGCTAGCTGTGCCACTAGAGATCCTGGTTCGAATCCAGGCTCTGTCGTAGCCGGCCGTGACCGGGAGACCCATGGGGCGGCGCACAATTGGCCCAGCGTCGTCCAGGGTAGGGGAGGGAATGGCCGGCAGGGATGTAGCTCAGTTGGTAGAGCATGGCGTTTGCAACGCCAGGGTTGTGGGTTCGATTCCCACGGGGGGCCGGTATGAAAAATAAAAAATAATGTATGCACTCACTGTAAGTCGCTCTGGATAAGAGCGTCTGCTAAATGACTAAAATGTAAATGTAAAATAACATTTTTTGACATGCGTTTTTCTGGATTTTTTTGTTGTTATTCTGTCTCTCACTGTTCAAATAAACCTACCATTAAAATTATAGACTGATCATTTCTTTGTCAGTGGGCAAACGTACAAAATCAGCAGGGGATCAAATACTTTTTTCCCTCACTGTAAGACTGAAACAAATAACGAAACAGGGAGAACACTTCAAGTACCTGTACATAAATCTCCGATCAGACACTGAGTAGTACTGCTGGACATAGAGAAACTAGCAGAGAAAACTGAACAAGGGAACACAGGGAAGTGAGGGCATAAATACACAGGTGAATCAGATAGACACAGGTGACACCAATAGGACGATGATTAGCCCCGACTATGAGTGAGGAGGTGCCTAAGGTTGTCGGAGGATGACACCTAGTGGGTCGCTCTGGAACTGCGACCCCCTCCTGTAACAGGTACTGTTGTCCTAAAGTTGCCGCTTTCAAAAATAACAAGGAAGGAAAGTCTGAGTCAATAGGCCTAGGCAAAGGCTATTCTCAATCACAGTTTTATGAGAGATACAGTAGATGGATGAGGCGCAAAGCAATTATTATCCAGCTCTGAAGAAGGTAGACTTTGCATCTATCCAGCCCATGATTTATAACCTAACTCACTACGGTAAGACAGCCCGTTCCTCATCAGTTGACTGTCGCTTTGCCAGACACAGGCACACATACTGTTCCATGCTGAAGCTACAACTTAAAGGAATATTAGAAAATACACTACATTACCAAAAGTATGTGGACACCTGCTCCTCGATATGGAGTTGGTCCCCCTTTTGCTGCTATAACAGCCTCCACTCTTCTGGGAAGGCATTCCACTAGATGTTGGAACATTGCTGTGGGGACTTGCTTCCATTCAGCCACAAGAGCATTAGTGAGGTTGTGCACTGATGTTGGGCGATTAGGCCTGGCTCGCAGTCGGTGTTCCAATTCATCCCAAAGGTGTTCGATGGGGTTGAGGTGAGGGTTCTGTGCAGGCCAGTGAAATTCTTCCACACTGATCTCGACAAACCATTTCTGTATGGATCTTGCTTTGTGCACGGGGGCATTGTCATGCTGAAACAGGAAAGGGTCTTCCCCAAACTGTTGCCACAAAGTTGGAAGGACAGAATCACCTAGAATGTCATTGTATGCTGTAGCGTTAAGATTTCCCTTCACTGGAACTAAGGGGCCTAGCCCGAACCATAAAAAACAGCCCCAGACCATTATTTCTACTCCACCAAACTATACAGTTGGCACTATGCATTGGGGCAGGTAGCGTTATTTTGGCATCCACCAAAAGCAGATTCGTCCCTCAGACTGCCAAATGTGGAAACATGATTCATCCCTTCAGAGAACGTGTTTCCACTGCTCCAGAGTCCAATGGCGGTGAGTTTTACACCACTCCAGCCAACACTTGGCATTGCGCATGGTGATCTTAGGCTTGTGTGTGGCTACTCGGCCATGGAAACCCATTTCATGAAGCTCCCGACGAACAGTTATTGTGCTGACGTTGCTTCCAGAGGCAGTTTGGAACTCGGTAGTGAGTGTTGCAACCGAGGACAGGCGATTCTTACACGCTTCAGCACTCAGCGGTCCCGTTCTGTGAGCTTGTGTGGCCTACCACTTCACGGCTGAGCTGTTGTTGCTCCTAGACATTTCCACTTCACAATAACAGCATTTACAGTTTACCGGGCAGCTCTAGCAGGGCAGAAATTTGACGAACAACAGTTTTGTAAAGGTGGCATCCTATGACGGTGCCACGTTGAAATTCACTGAGATCTTCAGTAAGGCCGTTCTACTGCCAATGGTTGTCTATGAAGATTGCATGGCTGTGTGCTCGATTCTATACACCTGTCAGCAACGGGTGTGCCTGAAATAGCCGAATCAACTCATTTGAAGGGGTGTCCACATACTTTTGTATATATAGTGTATTTGCCTGCACTGCCTCTGCCCAGGCTTTCAACAACATTATCTTTCGTCATGATTCATTCAGTTTTAGCATGCAATTTCGCACTATAGCCCAACTGTGGTCTATTTTTTCCCCACACATTTTTTTGGGGGTGTTAGCTAATAGGGAATAGGGGGTATATCACAATGTTTAAGAGTTCATAATCACGATAGGACAAAGGCTGACATCGGCCAACCCTACTCTGCAATGACATTGAGATAATAGCCAAGCTAACCAGCATTCTTTCTTCCAGAGTTTGTCTTTATGAAAACAAAAATGAGAGTTGGGGTACCTTGACCATTTGTCAGTTTGGAAAATGAATGTTGACAGTTGATTGTCTCTTCAGCTCTAAACAACTGTGATGAGATTAGGACTTCTGGTGTGTGTGTGTTGGGATCAGATGTGATGTGAGGCAGTGATTTGGAGCAGAGACAGCCAAGGTAGCTGTGGTTAACAGTGAAAACCATTCAGCTTCCCTGGCCTGCCAAAAGCCCAGCCTCAGCCCTTTCTCTAGCATCACTACAGATCACTGAGTTATAGCCTAGCTTATATAACATTGCTTATATAGCCAAGTTTATATAGCCTAGCTTATTTAGCCTAGTTTATATAACCTACTTTATATATCATAGTTTATATAGCCTAGCTTATATATCGTAGCTTATATAGCCTAGCTTATATAGCCTAGGTTATATAGCCTAGTTTATTATAGCCATGTTTATATAGCCTAGCTTATATAGCCTAGTTTATATAACCTAGTTTATATAGTTGAGCTTATATAGCCTCGCTTATATAGCCTCGCTTATATAGCCTAATTTATAGCTGTAGCTCCAGTTTTAACCCACTGCTGCCTCTTCCCCTGCCTCTGTCTCCGTCTCTGCCCTGTCTCTGCCCCTGTCTCTGCCCCTGTCTCTGCCCTGTCTCTGCCCCTGTCTCTGCCTCTGCCCCTGCCTCTGTCTCTGTCTCTGCCCCTGTCTCTGCCCCTGTCTCTGCCCCTGCCTCTGCCCCTGTCTCTGTCCCTGCCCCTGTCTCTGCCCCTGTCTCTGCCCCTGTCTCTGCCTCTGCCCCTGTCTCTGCCCCTGTCTCTGCCCCTGCCCCTGCCTCTGCCCCTGCCTCTGTCCCTGCCCCTGTCTCTGCCCCTGTCTCTGCCTCTGCCTCTGCCTCTGCCTCTGCCCCTGCCTCTGTCCCTGCCCCTGTCTCTGCCCCTGCCTCTGCCCCTGTCTCTGCCCCTGTCTCTGTCCCTGCCCCTGTCTCTGCCCCTGTCTCTGCCTCTGCCTCTGCCTCTGCCCCTGCCTCTGTCCCTGCCCCTGTCTCTGCCCCTGCCTCTGCCCCTGTCTCTGCCCCTGTCTCTGCCCCTGTCTCTGCCCCTGCCCCTGCCTCTGCCCCTGCCTCTGTCCCTGCCCCTGTCTCTGCCCCTGTCTCTGCCCCTGTCTCTGTCTCTGCCCCTGTCTCTGCCCCTGACCCTGTCTCTGCCTCTGCCTTCTCTTTGGGGTTTTATGCCCAGGTTGCTGTGAAACACTTTGTGACAAATGTATCCCCAAAAAATGTCCAAAGGTGAGAGTGCGAAAGTATGTTCTTGTTTTTGATATTGTCTTGTGTCTCCTGGCTGTTCGATTTCTGTGGATGTGGCATCATTCAGACATATTCAGGCAGAGGGGTGGGGTAGATTGGAGGGAAAGAGGGGAGGGAGGGATACAGCTGATGGATGAGGGGATAAATGAAGGGCTGGACATGTTGGTGAGAGAGATAGAGAGAAGGATGGAAGGAAAACGGTGGAGAGGGAAGGAAGGATGGAAGCCAGGGAAAGGTTGAGTTGTGGAGGGTACAAGAGGATGGAGCAAGGGAGGGAAGGAAGGGGTTACTTTGATTAGAGGAGAATCTCATTTGGGGATTATCTCTTCATGCTACTGGAGCTTTTGTTCTGTCCTCTGGATTAAATAGAGCTACTGGAGCCAGATCCTGTCCTCTGCTGGGTGTTATCAGATCCTGTCCTCTGCTGGGTGTTATCAGATCCTGTCCTCTGCTGGGTGTTATCAGATCCTGTCCTCTGCTGGGTGTTGCCAGATCCTGTCCTCTGCTGGGTGTTGCCAGATCCTGTCCTCTGCTGGGTGTTGCCAGATCCTGTCCTCTGCTGGGTGTTTCCAGATCCTGTCCTCTGCTGGGTGTTGCCAGATCCTGTCCTCTGCTGGGTGTTGCCAGATCCTGTCCTCTGCTGGGTGTTGCCAGATCCTGTCCTCTGCTAGGTGTTGCCAGATCCTGTCCTCTGCTGGGTGTTGCCAGATCGTGTCCTCTGCTGGGTGTTGCCAGATCGTGTCCTCTGCTGGGTGTTGCCAGATCCTGTCCTCTGCTGGGTGTTTCCAGATCCTGTCCTCTGCTGGGTGTTTCCAGATCCTGTCCTCTGCTGGGTGTTGCCAGATCCTGTCCTCTGCTGGGTGTTTCCAGATCCTGTCCTCTGCTGGGTGTTGCCAGATCCTGTCCTCTGCTGGGTGTTATCAGATCCTGTCCTCTGCTGGGTGTTGCCAGATCCTGTCCTCTGCTGGGTGTTGCCAGATCCTGTCCTCTGCTGGGTGTTGCCAGATCCTGTCCTCTGCTGGGTGTTGCCAGATCCTGTCCTCTGCTGGGTGTTGCCAGATCCTGTCCTCTGCTGGGTGTTGCCAGATCCTGTCCTCTGCTGGGTGTTATCAGATCCTGTCCTCTGCTGGGTGTTATCAGATCCTGTCCTCTGCTGGGTGTTGCCAGATCCTGTCCTCTGCTGGGTGTTGCCAGAACCTGTCCTCTGCTGGGTGTTGCCAGATCGTGTCCTCTGCTGGGTGTTGCCAGATCCTGTCCTCTGCTGGGTGTTGCCAGATCCTGTCCTCTGCTGGGTGTTGCCAGATCGTGTCCTCTGCTGGGTGTTGCCAGATCCTGTCCTCTGCTGGGTGTTGCCAGATCGTGTCCTCTGCTGGGTGTTCCCAGATCCTGTCCTCTGCTGGGTGTTGCCAGATCCTGTCCTCTGCTGGGTGTTCCCAGATCCTGTCCTCTGCTGGGTGTTGCCAGATCCTGTCCTCTGCTGGGTGTTGCCAGATCGTGTCCTCTGCTGGGTGTTGCCAGAGTTCAGATTAAACACATCACACACAGTATCTGAGCCTGCAGTCCAACACACACACACTCACACTCACATTCACACACACACACACTCACATTCACACACACACATGCACAGACACACAATGCACAGACACACACACAAACTACTATTTTATACCCAGTGTTTTCCACTAGCGCCGGCTGTCGGCTATACAGCCGGTTACGCACTCATTTTCAGCCGGGTACTTTTTCCACTAGGCTACTTTTGTACAATTCACAAGTCAGAAACGTCGGCCGAGCCCTCTCCCACTAGAATGAACGATATGCATCTTTTAACAATCTATTGATAGGTCAGGCGCCTGTCAGTCACAAAGTGAGCGATGACAGGGAGACACTGCTGGTTTGACAGTGCTGTCTGTCCCGCCTCCTGGTACCTGAGTGTGTACGTTGTGGTTGTAGTGGGAGGGCACGATGCTCCTTCATCGTCTATGTTAGTCAATTTGCACGTCCTATATAGTGTGGAAACAATGACTCAAAATCCACTTGGCCTATTGTTTTCTTGCATGTTAATTTATTTTCTATGAAATGTTTCATAGGCAGCCACAAAGTGCTGGTGCATAGGCTTACTCTGATTTGCTTGACGAACAGCAAACTTGACTAGCTTATAAATGGGGTCCAACTGACTGAATTAAGTCGATCTCATTTCCCATACATAAATCACACAACATAGTTATATGTCCGTGGTATCGCATCGGGACAAGTCAATTAAAGATCTCGTTTGTATTTTTGATGTGACATGCCAGGCAGTGACGTTAAAGTGAGTGACTTGTCAGTAGCCAACCGAATCTCATCGGTAAGAGAGCCGTTCATTTCGCTCCCTACAGTGCCTCCAGAAAGTATTCACACCCCTCGACTTTTTCCACATTTTGTTGCGTTACAGCCTGAATTTAAAATAGATGAAATTGTGGGGGTTTTTTTTTGTCACTGGCCTACACAAAATACCCCATAATGTCAGTGGAATTATGTTTTTAAATTTTTTGCAAATTAGTTAAAAAATGAAAAGCTGAAATGCCTTGAGTCAATACATACTGTATTCAATCCCTTTGTTATGGCAATCCTAAATACTTTCAGGAGTAAAAATGTCCTTAACGAGTCACATAATAAGTTGCATGGACTCACTCTGTGTGTAATAATAGTGTTTAACGTGATTTCTGAATGACTAACTCATCCCTGTACCCCACACATACAATTATCTGTAAGGTCCCTCAGTCCACAAAGACCAGGGAAGTTTTGCTAATGCCTCGCAAAGAAGGGCACCTATTGGTAGATTGGTAAAAGAAAAAAACTGATATTGAATATCCCTTTGAGCATGGTGAAGTTATTAATTACTCTTTGGATGGTGTATCAAATCAAATCAAATCAAATTTTATTGGCCACATTCGCCGAAAACAACAGGTGCAGACATTACAGCGAAATGCTTACTTACAGCCCTTAACCAACAGTGCATTTATTTTTAATAAAAAAGTAAAATAAAACAACAACAAAAAAGTGTTGAGAAAAAAAGAGCAGAAGTAAAATAAAATAACAGTAGGGAGGCTATATATACAGGGGGGTACCGGTGCAGAGTCAATGTGCGGGGGCACCGGCTAGTTGAGGTAGTTGAAGTAATATGTACATGTGGGTAGAGTTAAAGTGACCATGCATAAATAATTAACAGAGTAGCAGCAGCGTAAAAAGATGGGGTGGGGGGGGCAGTGCAAATAGTCTGGGTAGCCATGATTAGCTGTTCAGGAGTCTTATGGCTTGGGGGTAGAAGCTGTTGAGAAGTCTTTTGGACCTAGACTTGGCACTCCGGTACCGCTTGCCATGCGGTAGCAGAGAAAACAGTCTATGACTAGTGTGGCTGGAGTCTTTGACAATTTTGAGGGCCTTCCTCTGACACCGCCTGGTATAGAGGTCCTGGATGGCAGGAAGCTTGTCCCCAGTGATGTACTGGGCCGTACGCACTACCCTCTGTAGTGCCTTGCGGTCGGAGGCCAAGCAGTTGCCATACCAGGCGGTGATGCAACCAGTCAGGATGCTCTCGATGGTGCAGCTGTATAATTTTTTGAGGATCTGAGGACCCATGCCAAATCTTTTCAGTCTCCTGAGGGGGAATAGGCTTTGTCGTGCCCTCTTCACGACTGTCTTGGTGTGTTTGGACCATGATAGTTTGTTGGTGATGTGGACACCAAGGAACTTGAAGCTCTCAACCTGTTCCACTACAGCCCCGTTGATGAGAATGGGGGCGTGCTCAGTCCTCTTTTTTTTCCCTGTAGTCCACAATCATCTCCTTTGTCTTGGTCACGTTGAGGGAGAGGTTGTTATCCTGGCACCACACGGCCAGGTCTCTGACCTCCTCCCTATAGGCTGTCTCATCGTTGTCGGTGATCAGGCCTACCACTGTTGTGTCGTCGGCAAACTTAATGATGGTGTTGGAGTCGTGCCTGGCCATGCAGTCATGGGTGAACAGGGAGTACAGGAGGGGACTGAGCACGCACCCCTGAGGGGCCCCCGTGTTGAGGATCAGTGTGGCAGATGTGTTGTTACCTACCCTTACCACCTGGGGGCGGCCCGTCAGGAAGTCCAGGATCCAGTTGCAGAGGGAGGTGTTTAGTCCCAGGATCCTTAGCTTAGTGATGAGCTTTGAGGGCACTATGGTGTTGAATGCTGAGCTGTAGTCAATGAAAAGCATTCTCACGTAGGTGTTCCTCTTGTCCAGGTGGGAAAGGGCAGTGTGGAGTGCAATAGAGATTGCATCATCTGTGGATCTGTTGGGGCGGTTTGCAAATTGGAGTGGGTCTAGGGCACATATGTCAGAGTCAAGGCCCGCGGGCCACATCCGGCCCGCGAGAAGGTTTTTTACGGCCCCTGGGATGATCTTGATTTATTATTAGAACCGGCCCGCAGACCGCAGCAAGCCGGCAGCCCGCAGATCTTTTACACGCACCAATACTACATTTCCCACAATGCAACGGTGACGCACCGAGCAGTAGGCTGCTTCATTTCAATATTTATTGGCACAGCAGTCGTCAGCATCACAGTAAAATTAACTTTCAGATACCCATCAAAAATGGCAAAACGGAAGGTGGACACTGAGAACCGGGGGTTTCAAACAAGGTGGGAGTCGGAGTATATGTTCACGGAGGTAGCTGGAAAACCTGTGTGTCTTCTGTGTGGAGAAAGTGTGGCGGTACTGAAAGAGTATAATCTGAGACGACATTATGAAACGAAACACGCGGAATCTCGACAGGCTCTGTTCAAAAAAGCCAAATCACAAGGCCAGGCTGCTGTCAAGGCCAGTTTTATTTTGGCAGAAGAGATCGCTAAATCAGCCCGGCCATTTACGGAGGGGGATTTCATCAAAAACTGCATGATTAAAGTTTGTGACGAAGTTTGCCCAGAAAAAAGGCAACTCTTTTTAAATGTGAGTCTGAGCAGAAACACCATTGCCGAGAGAGTAGACCAGTTGTCCATCAATCTAAAAGAGCAGCTTGTGAAAAAGGGAAAAGATTTCATTGCATATTCCTTGGCTGTGGATGAGAGCACCGACATTTCTGACATTGCCCAGTTGTCAATTTTCATCCGCGGAGTGGACTCCAGCCTAAGCGTGACAGAGGAGTTTTTGGCTTTACGTCCTATGCATGGCACAACTACGGGGCATGATTTGTATGAAGAGGTGTCAAGATGTGTAAATGAGATGGAGCTGCCTTGGGAAAAACTCGTGGGTTTGACAACCGACGGAGCACCTGCGATGTGTGGACACAGGAGCGGACTGGTGGCGAAGATACGGGAAAAGATGCAAGAGGAAAACGCGACAGGTGAGCTGACAGCTTATCATTGTATCATACACCAGGAAGCGTTGTGCGGTAAAGCCTTGAAAATGGAGCATGTAATGAGCATCATCACGCGCACAGTTAACTTTATCAGAGCCAAAGGTTTGAATCACCGCCAGTTCAAGGCATTTCTGACGGAGTTAGAAACGGAGCATGGTGATTTGCCTTATCACACAGAGGTGCGATGGCTAAGCCAGGGAAAGGTGCTTCAAAGATGTTTCGAGCTTCGTGAGGAGATTTGTCTGTTCTTGGACAGCAAAGGGAAAGACACAACACAACTCCGAGACGAAATGTTTCTGTGTGAAATGGCTTTTCTGTGTGACATTACGAGTCATCTGAATGCAATGAACTTGCAGCTGCAGGGTCGGGATCATGTCATCTCTGAAATGTACAGTACAGTGAAGGCATTTAAAACCAAACTGACTCTGTGGGAGACGCAGATGCGGAAAGAAAATTTGAGCCACTTTCCCAGCTGCCAGACCATGAAAGAGAAGCTCTCTACCAGTGCGTTCCCGAGCGCACAGTTGGCTGATAAAATAGGTATGCTTGCCGCTGACTTTCGACGCCGATTTGCTGACTTTGAAGCACAAAAAAGCAGGTTGGAACTGCTCGGTAACCCATTTGCTGTTGACGTGGAAAGCTCACCACCAAACCTCCAAATGGAGTTGATTGACCTCCAATGCAATGATGCACTGAGGGCAAAATATGCGGCAGTGGGTGCTGCGGAGTTCGCCCGTTTCCTCCCCGACACAATGCCCCAGCTGCGCATCCAGGCTGCTCAAACGTTGTCTATGTTTGGCAGCACATACCTGTGTGAACAACTGTTTTCTTTGATGAACCTGAACAAAACATCACACAGAAGTCGACTTACTGCTGAACACCTCCACTCAATTCTGAGGATTTCCTCAGCTCAGAGCCTTACCCCGAACATTGATGAACTTGTGGAAAAGATGGGACACCACCAAGTATCACCCTCAACCTCAAACAAGTGAACATTACTGTGCAATCACATATTTAGAGTTTTTACTCAGTTCAAGTTTAAAAGTTAAAGTTTAATATTTGTTTTCACTGCATGTTACTTCTCCTTAAACAAAGTGTTGTTTTTGATTAATAGATTTTTGCACTTTATTTTATTGTATTTCAATCCAATTATATTTTAAAAATATTTCAGTTGAGTGGATGATAGAAAATTGCTATTATTGTTTTTTTCTTTGAAGTAAATTTAGCCCACTTTTGCTAAAATAGAAAATATAGGCTACTGATGGTGCCTTGAATACCGGTTTCTTTCATTTAATGTTCATGTTATGGGGATTTTTATATAAAGGAAATTTGTCTTTTGTGTCTGTTGAAAATTAAAGATTACTGACAGAGCCATAAGAAAATATTGCTTTATTTATCTGATCATATTGGAATATATTTGTTAGGTTTTCAGTAGGTTCAATTAGGTTCACTAGACTATATGCGTCATTTAAAAAATTTTCAATGAACATTCGAACAGTCCGGCCCTCGGCTTGTAGCTAAATTTTTTATTTGGCCCTCCGTCCATTTGACTTTGACACCCCTGGTCTAGGGTTTCTGGGATAATGGTGTTGATGTGAGCCATGACCAGCCTTTCAAAGCACTTCATGGCTACAGACGTCAGTGCTACGGGTCGGTAGTCATTTAGGCAGGTTATCTTAGTGTCCTTGGGCACGGGGACTATGGTGGTCTGCTTGAAACATGTTGGTATTACAGACTCAGTCAGGGACATGTTGAAAATGTCAGTGAAGACACTTGCCAGTTGGTCAGCACATGCTCGGAGTACACGTCCTGGTAATTCGTCTGGCCCTGCGGCCTTGTGAATGTTGACCTGCTTAAAAGTATTACTCACATCGGCTACGGAGAGCGTGATCACATAGTCATCCGGAACAGCTGGTGCTCTCATGCATGCTTCAGTGTTGTTTGCCTCGAAGCAAGCATAGAAGTGGTTTAGCTCGTCTGGAAGTCTTGTGTCACTGGGCAGCTCGCGGCTGTGCTTCCCTTTGTAGTCTGCAATAGTTTTCAAGCCCTGCCACATCCGACGAGCGTCAGAGCCTGTGTAGTACGATTCAATCTTAGTCCTGTATTGACTCTTTGCCTGTTTGATGGTTCGTCGGAGGGCATAGCGGGATTTCTTATAAGCGTCCGGGTTAGAGTCCCGCTCCTTGAAAGCGGCAGCTCTACCCTTTAGCTCAGTGCGGATGTTTCCTGTAATCCATGGCTTCTGGTAGGGTATGTACGTACGGTCACTGTGGGGACGACATCATCGATGCACTTATTGATGAAGCCAGTGACTGATGTGGTGTACTCCTCAATGCTATCTGAAGAATCCCGGAACATGTTCCAGTCTGTGCTAGCAAAACAGTCCTGTAGCTTAGCATCTGCGTCATCTGACCACTTTTTTATTAACAGAGTCACTGGTGCTTCCTGCTTTAGTTTTTGCTTATAAGCAGGAATCAGGAGGATAGAGTTATGGTCAGATTTGCCAAATGGAGGGGGGGAGAGCTTTGTATGCGTCTCTGTGTGTGGAGTAAAGGTGGTCTAGAGTTTTTTTTTCCTCTGGTTGCACATTTAACATGCTGGTAGAAATTAGGTAGAACGGATTTAAGTTTCCCTGCATTAAAGTCCCCGGCCACTAGGAGCGCTGCCTCTGGATGAGCGTTTTCCTGTTTACTTATGGCCTTATACAGCTCATTGAATGCAATCTTAATGCCGGCATTGGTTTGTGGTGGTAAATAGACAGCTATGAAAAATATAGATGAAAACTCTCTTGGTAAATAGTGTGGTCTACAGCTTATCATAAGATACTCTACCTCAGGCGAGCAAAACCTTGAGACTTCCTTAGTATTTGATTTTGTGCACCAGCTGTTGTTTACAAATATACACATACCGCCACCCCTTGTCTTACCGTAGTCAGCCGTTCTATCCTGCCGATGTAGCGTATAGCCCGCTAGCTGTATGTTGTCCATGTCGTCGTTCAGCCACGACTCGGTGAAACATAAGATATTACAGTTTTTAATGTCCCGTTGGTAGGAGAATACACCCAGTCACTGCAAAGATAGGCGTCCTTCCTAACTCAGTTGCTGGAGAGGAAGGAAACTGCTCAGGGATTTCACCATGAGGCCAATGGTGACTTTAAAACAGTTTAATGGCTGTGATAGGAGAAACCTGAGGATGGATTAACAACATTGTAGTTACTCCACAATACTGACTTAATTGACAGAGTGAAAAGTAGGAAGCCTGTACAGAAATGCAACAAGGCACTAAAATAATACTGCATCAAAATATGGCAAAGCAATTACATTTTTGTCCTAAATACAACGTGTTATGTTTGGGCCAAATCCAATACAACACATTATTGAGTACCACTCTCCATATTTTCAAGCATAGTGGTGCATGCGTTATGTTACAGTGGGGAGAGCAAGTATGAATCCAATAGAACATCTTTGGAGGGAGCTGAAAGTCCGTATTGCCCAGCGACAGCCCCGAAACCTGAAGGATCTGGAGAAGGTCTGTATGGAGGAGTGGGCCAAAATCCCTGCTGCAGTGTGTGCAAACCTGATCAAGACCTACAGGAAACGTATGATCTCTGTAATTGCAAACAAAGGTTTCTGTTCCAAATATTAAGTTCTGCTTTTCTACTGTATCAAATACTTATGTCATGCAATAAAATGCTAATTAATTACTTAAAAATCATACAATGTTATTTTCTGGATTTTTTTCAACTTCATAGTTGAAGTGTACCTATGATAACAATTACAGACCTCTACATGCTTTGTAAGTAGGAAAACCTGCAAAATCGGCAGTGTATCAAATACTTGTTCTCCCCACTGTATTTGTATGCTTGTAATCGTCAAGGACTGCAAAGTTTTCAGGATAAAAAAGAAACGGAATGGAACTAAGCACAGTCAAAATCCTAGAGGATAACCTGGTTCCGTCTGCTTTCTACCAGACACTGGGAGATTAATTCACCTTTCAGCCGGACAATAATCTAAAACACAAGGCCTAATCTACACTGGAGTTGTTTACCAAGAAGACAGTGAATATTCCCGAGTGGCTGAGTTACAGTTTTAACTTAAATCTACTTGAAAAGCTATGGCAAGACCTGAAAATGGTTGTCTAGTAATGATCAACAGCCAATTTGAAAATAATAATGGGCAAATGTTCAGGTGTGGAAAGTTCTTAGAGAAATACCCCAACAGCTGTTATTGCTGCCAAAGGGGCTTCTACAAAGTATTGACTCAGGGGTGTGAATACTTATGTAAAGTAGATTTCTGTATTTCAATCCATTTTGAATTCAGACTGTAACACAACAAAATGTGGAATATGTCAATGGGTATACAGTTGAAGTCAGAAGTTTACATACACCTTAGCCAAAATACATTTAAACTCTGTTTTTCACAATTCCTGACATTTAATCCTAGTAAGAATTCCCTGTTTTAGGTCAGTTAGGATCACCACTTTATTTTAAGAATGTGAAATGTCAGAATAATAGTGGAGAGAATGATTCATTTCAGCTTTTATTTCTTTCATCACATTCCCAGTGGGTCAGAAGTTTACATACACTCAATTAGTATTTGGTAGCATTGCCTTTAAATTGTTTAACTTGGGTCAAACGTTTCGGGTAGCCTTCCATAAGCTTCCCACAATAAGTTTGGTGAATTTTGGCCCATTCCTCCTGACAGAGCTTGTGTAACTGAGTCAGGTTTGTAGGCCTCCTTGCTCGCACATGCTTTTTCAGTTCTGCCCACACATTTTCTATAGGATTGAGGTCAGGGCTTTGTGATGGCCACTCCAATACCTTGACTTTGTTGTCCTTAAGCCATTTTGCCACAATGCTTGGAGTCATTGTCCATTTGGAAGACCATTTGCGACCAAGCTTTAACTTCCTGACTGATGTCTTGAGATGTTGCTTCAATATATCCACATAATTTACCTTCCTCATGATGCCATCTACAGTGAGGGAAAAAAGTATTTGATCCCCTGCTGATTTTGTACGTTTGCCCACTGACAAAGAGATGATCAGTTTATAATTTTAATGGTAGGTTTATTTGAACAGTGAGAGACAGAATAACAACAAAAAAATCCAGAAAAACGCATGTCAAAAATGTTATAAATTGATTTGCATTTTAATGAGTGAAATAAGTATTTGACCCCTCTGCAAAACATGACTTAGTACTTGGTGGCAAAACCCTTGTTGGCAATCACAGAGGTCAGACGTTTCTTGTAGTTGGCCACCAGGTTTGCACACATCTCATGAGGGATTTTGTCCCACTCCTCTTTGCAGATCTTCTCCAAGTCATTAAGGTTTCGAGCCTGCCGTTTGGCAACTCAATTCTTCAGCTCCCTCCACATATTTTCTATGGGATTAAGGTCTGGAGACTGGCTAGGCCACTCCAGGACCTTAATGTGCTTCTTCTTGAGCCACTCCTTTGTTGCCTTGGCCGTGGGTTTTGGGTCATTGTCATGCTGGAATACCCATCCACGACCCATTTTCAATGCCCTGGCTGAGGGAAGGAGGTTCTCACCCAAGATTTGATGGTACGTGGCCCCGTCCATCGTTCCTTTGATGCTGTGAAGTTGTCCTGTCCCCTTAGCAGAAAAACACTCCCAAAGCATAATGTTTCTTCCTCCATGTTTGACGGTGGGGATGGTGTTCTTGGGGTCATAGGCAGCATTCCTCCTCCTCCAAACACGGCGAGTTGATTGATGCCAAAGAGCTCGATTTTGGTCTGATCTCACCACAACACTTTCACCCAGTTCTCCTCTGAATCATTCAGATGTTCACTGGCAAACTTCAGACAGGCCTGTATATGTGCTTTCTTGAGCAGTGGGACCTTGCGGGCGCTGCAGGATTTCAGTCCTTCACGGCGTAGTGTGTTACCAATTGTTTTCTTGGTGACTATGGTCCCAGCTGCCTTGAGATCATTGACAAGATCCTCCTGTGTAGTTCTGGGCTGATTCCTCACCGTTCTCATGATCATTGCAACTCCACGAGGTGAGATCTTGCATGGAGCCCCAGGCCGAGGGAGATTGACAGTTATTTTGTGGTTCTTCCATTTGCGAATAATCGCACCAACTGTTGTCACCTTCTCACCAAGCTGCTTGGCGATGGTCTTGTAGCCCATTCCAGCCTTGTGTAGGTCTACAATCTTGTCCCTGACATCCTTGGAGAGCTCTTTGGTCTTGGCCATGGTGGAGAGATTGGAATCTGATTGATTGATTGCTTCTGTGGACAGGTGTCTTTTATACAGGTAACAAACTGAGATTAGGAGCACTCCCTTTAAGAGTGTGCTCCTAATCTCAGCTCGTTACCTGTATAAAAGACACCTGGGAGCCAGAAATCTTTCTGATTGACAGGGGGTCAAATACTTATTTCCCTCATTAAAATGCTAATCAATTTATAACATTTTTGACATGCGTTTTTCTGGATTTTTTTGTTGTTATTCTGTCTCTCACTGTTCAAATAAACCTACCATTAAAATTATAGACTGATCAGTTCTTTGTCAGTGGGAAAACGTACAATATCAGCAGGGGATCAAATACTTTTTTCCCTCACTGTATTTTGTGAAGTGCACCAGTCCCTCCTGCAGCAAAGGGATGTTGTTTTTAGGCTTGCAAGTGCCCCCCTTTTTCCTCCAAACATAACCATGGTTATTATGGCCAAACAGTTATATTTTTGTTTCATCAGACCAGAGGACATATCTCCAAAAAGTACGATCTTTGTCCCCATGTGCAGTTGCAAACCGTAGCCTGGCTTTTTTATGGCGGTTTTGGAGCAGTGTCTTCGTCCTTGCTGAGCGGCCTTTTAGGTTATGTCGATATAGGACTCGTTTTACTGTGGATAGAGATACTTTTGTACCTGTTTCCTCCAGCATCTTCAGAAGGTCCTTTGCTGTTGTTCGGGGATTGATTTGCACTTTTTGCACCAAAGTACGTTCATCTCTAGGAGACAGAATGTGTCTCCTTCCTGAGCGGTATGACGGCTGCTTGGTCCCATGGTGTTTATACTCGCATACTATTGTTTGTACAGATGAACGTGGTACCTTCAGGCATTTGGAAATTGCTCCCAAGGATGAACCAGACTTGTGGAGGTCTACAAATTTTTTTCTGAGGTCTTGGCTGATTTGTTTTGATTTTCCCATGATGCCAAGCAAAGAGGCACTGCGTTTGAAGGTATGCCTTGAAATACATCCACAGGTACACCTCCAATCAGAAGCTTCTAAATCCATAACATCATTTTATGGAATTTTCCAAGCTGTTTAAAAGCACAGTCCCACTGGAATTGTGATACAGTGAATTATAAGTGAAATAATCTGTCTGTAAACAATTGTTGGAAAAATTACTTGTGTCATGCACAAAGTAGATGTCCTAACCGACTTGCCAAAACTATAGTTTGTTAACAATACATTTGTGGAGTTGTTGAAACCTAAGTGTATGTAAACTTCCAACTTCAACTGTAAATACTTTCTGAAGGCACTGTAATTTGCATACTGGTAGGCTTTTTCAATATTATTGGTCGCGTACCATATTTTGCATATGTGTTATCGCAGGTTTAGCTAAATGCTAAATGTTTCTAGCTCCAACAGTGCCGTATCCCTAACAATACAAAACAATACACACAAATAAACAAAGATAAATATCAGAACGAGCAATGTCAGTGTCCGGAATAGACACTGTGGTCCTCTGTAGCTCAGCTGGTAGAGCACGGCGCTTGTAACGCCAAGGTAGTGGGTTCGATCCCCGGGACCACCCATACACAAAAAAATGTATGCACGCATGACTGTAAGTCACTTTGGATAAAAGCGTCTGCTAAATGGCATATTATTATTATATTATATTATTATATACTGTATATATACCTTATTCTAAAATTGATTAAATCGTTTTTTCCCCCCTCATCAATCTACACACATTACCCCATAATGACAAAGCAAAGACAGGTTTTTAGAAATGTTTGCAAATTTATAATTTAAAAAACTGTTTACTATTTATTTACTTCATTTTTTATAAAAACATAATTTGAAGAACAAACATCATTGTGGTGATTCATATCTTGCAGTTAAACTGTAAATAAGACAAATATCAAGAGAAGACAGGTTAAATGTTAAAAAAGGTTTGTTCTCTTAATTAGTAAATAGTCCTAGACCAGGGATCATCAACTAGATTCAGCTACGGACTGATCTTGTCTTGAGCGGATGGTCAGGGGGCCGGAACATAATTTCAAATAATTTGTAGACTGCAAATTGACCGCAAGAAGCCCAAACTGATATCAAATTGGACTAAAACAATAATCATTTCAAACCTTGCTTACATTTGTATACGATCACGTCTCTCTATTATGCATGGGAATACTTGGGAACAGATTCCCAAAATTAAAATCACTTGGAGCTGATTTTTATGTCCAACAATGAAAATAAAAAAATAAAAAATAAACGTTTTGTCCCGCAGGCCGCCAGTTGGGGAACCCTGGCCTAGACGATATACCCCAAAACTAACAATATACTGAATTCATAAACACAATACCACAAACAAAACAATCCCAATCTGGGAGGTAAACTCAATAAAGTATTAAATAATTTCACTTTGTATTTCGGATGGAATCAAGGCGTTAGAATGTACCAGAGGCCACCAAAATAGAGCTTATTCAGCCAAAAGGATTTAACCCCTCGGCTCGGGGGATCCTGGCTGGCTACTTTTCTATTTGGCAGGCTACTCCATGTGCTTGTGGAAAACACTGACACCAATATACCTCATGATGTAGGTATCTGTTTTGGAATAGCATCAGTCAACAGCATTCCCTAAGATGACAGAACTTGAGTCCCTGAGACAAGAGATAGCTTTTAGCTTAGAGGTTAAATCATGTTGCCTTGATTCACTTACTGTCTGCTAGCTTTAATAGGAGCTTGTGCTAATGTGATGTGCTAGCTAGGTTGATGACTATTTGATGTCCGGGGGTTAGGGAGCAGAGTGTCTACGTTGGGTTGAAAGTTTTTACCCCCATGTAATGAGCTAGGAGATATGGCTGGCGTTGCTTAACGATGATGTCAGTTTTAGTTAGCCTTAGATCTTACTCCCTGCTTTCTCTCCCTCGCTCCATCACTCCCTCCCTGCCTCCATCCCGCCACCCCCCCCCCCCTCCCACTTATTCTTTCTCTCAACCTTCTACTACCTTACCTCTTCTCTTTCTCTCTCCCCTATACCTTCTATTGTCACTGTCTCTCTAGTCTCTCTCTGTGTTCTGTTTGTATGCATGCATGCCCGTTCTGTCTCCTGTGAGAGCAGAGTAGGGGGTCCTCAGACACTACAGGGGTCCTGACAGTACTCTCCTGTCTCGTTCCCTCTTTTCCCCTTTAGTCCTTGTCTTCATCACTCCCTGTCTACATCTCCTCTCTGCCACGAGGCGGCTCCCAACATTAACAAGGTGTCATGCTGTCTCTTTTCTCTCTTTCTCTTTTATTTCTCCCTCGCTTGTTTTTTCCTCCTGCCTCCCCCTCTCTCTCTCTCTCTCTGTCTCTCTCTGTCTCTCTCTCTCTCGTACCTCCCCTGCCTCCCTATCTTATGCTCTCTCTCAATTCAATTTCAATTCAATTTCATTTTAAGGGCTTTATTGGCATGGAAAACGTATGTTAACATTGCCAAAGCAAGTGAAGTAGATAGTAAACAAAAGTGAAATAAACAATAAATATTAACAGTAAACATTACACTCAGAAGTTCCAAAAGAATAAAGACATTTCAAATGTCATATTATGTATATATACAGTGTTGTAACAATGTGCAAATAGTTAAAGTACAAATGGGAAAATAAATAAACATAAATATGGGTTGTATTTACAATGGTGTTTGTTCTTCACTGGTTGCCCTTTTCTTGTGGCAACAGGTCACAAATCTTGCAGTTGTGATGGCACACTGTGGATTTTCACCCAGTAGATAAGGGAGTTTATAAAAATTGGGTTTGTTTTCGAATTCTTTGTGGATCGCTGTAATCTGAGGGAAATATGTGTCTCTAATATGGTCATACATTTGGCAGGAGATTAGGAAGTGCAGCTCAGTTTCCACCTCATTTTTTGGGCAGTGTGCACATAGCCTGTCTTCTCTTGAGAGCCAGGTCTGCCTACGGTGGCCTTTCTCAATAGCAAGGCTATGCTCACTGAGTCTGTACATAGTCAAAGCTTTCCTTAAGTTTGGGTCAGTCACAGTGGTCAGGTATTCTGCCACTGTGTACTCTATGTTTAGGGCCAAAAAGCATTCTAGTTTGCGCTGTTTTTTTGTTTGTTCTTTCCAATGTGTCAAGTAATTCTCTTTTTGTTTTCTCATGATTTGGTTGGGTCTAATTGTGTTGTTGTTGTTGTTGTTGTCCTGGGGCTCTGTGGGGTCTGTTTGTGTTTGTGAACAGAGCCCCAGGACCAGCTTACTTGGGGGACTCTTCTCCAAGTTCATCTCTCTGTAGGTGATGGCTTTGTTATGGAAGGTTTGGGAATCGCTTCCTTTTAAGTGGTTATAGAATTTAACGGCTGTTTTCTGGATTTAGATAATTAGCGGGTATTGGCCTAATTCTGCTCTGCATGCATTACGTTGTACACGGAGGATGTTTTTGCAGAATTCTGCATGCAGAGTCTCAATTTGGTGTTTGTCCCATTTTGTGAATTCTTGGTTGGTGAGCGGACCCCAGACCTCACAACCATAAAGGGCAATGGGTTCTATAACTGATTCAAGTATTTTTAGCCAGATCCTAATTGGTAGGTCAAATTTTATGTTCCTTTTGATGGCATAGAAGGCCCTTCTTGCCTTGTCTCTCAGATCGTTCACAGCTTTGTGGAAGTTACCTGTGGCGCTGATGTTTAGGTCGAGGTATGTATCGTTTTTTGTGTGCTCTAGGGCAACGGTGTCTAGATGGAATTTGTATTTGTGGTCCTGGCAACTGGACCTTTTTTGGAACACCGTTATTTTTGTCTTACTGAGATTTACTGTCAGGGCCCAGGTCTGACAGAATCTGTGCAGAAGATCTAGGTGCTGCTGTAGGCCCTCCTTAGTTGGTGACAGAAGCACCAGATCATCAGCAAACAGTAGACATTTGACTTCAGATTCTAGTAGGGTGAGGCCGGGTGCTGCAGACTGTTCTAGTGCCCTCGCCAATTCGTTGATATATATGTTGAAGAGGGTGGGGCTTAAACTGCATCCCTGTCTCACCCCACGGCCCTGTGGAAAGAAATGTGTGTTTTTTGCCAATTTTAACCGCACACTTGTTGTTTGTGTACATGGATTTTATAATGTCGTATGTTTTTCCCCCAACCCCACTTTCCATCAATTTGTATAGCATACCCTCATGCCAAATTGAGTCAAAAGCTTTTTTGAAATCAACAAAGCATGAGAAGACTTTGCCTTTGTTTTGGTTTGTTTGTTTGTCAATTAGGGTGTGCAGGGTGAATACGTGGTCTGTCGAACGGTAATTTGGTAAAAAGCCAATTTGACATTTGCTCAGTACATTGATTTCACTGAGGAAATGAACTAGTCTGCTGTTAATGATAATGCAGAGGATTTTCCCAAGGTTGCTGTTGACGCATATCCCACGGTAGTTATTGGGGTCAAATTTGTCTCCACTTTTGTGGATTGGGGTGATCAGTCCTTGGTTCCAAATATTGGGGAAGATGCCAGAGCTAAGGATGATGTTAGAGTTTAAGTATAGCTAATTAAAATTTGTGGTCTGTATATTTTATCATTTCATTGAGGATACCATCAACACCACAGGCCTTTTTGGGTTGGAGGGTTTGTATTTTGTCCTGTCGTTCATTCAATGTAATTGGAGAATCCAGTGGGTTCTGGTAGTCTTTAATAGTTGATTCTAAGATTTGCATTTGATCATGTATAGTGAGTCTATGGATTCTTCAATTACATTGAGCTGATTTCTGACATGCTGTTGCTTCTTATTCCGTTGTGTATTTCTGTATTGTTTTAGTGATTCACCATAGTGAAGGCATAGGCTCAGGTTTTCTGGGTCTCCTATGTTTTTGGTTGGATAGGTTTCTCAATTTCTTCCTTAGGTTTTTGCATTCTTCATCAAACCATTTAACACTGTTGTTACTTTTCTTTGGTTTTCTGTTAGAGATTTTTTGATTTGATAGGGAAGCTGAGAGGTCAAATATACTGTTTAGGTTTTCTACTGCCAAGTTTACACCTTCACTATTACAGTGGAACGTTTTG